>NC_142591.1:29992150-30161566 GCF_965207765.1 Zootoca vivipara
TTTAGGCTTAACAAAGATGTCAGTTTTGATTTAATGACAGACACTTGTTAGCTTTATATACTGCAGTTTTTCATGAATTGAAAATCTTGCTTAGTTTGAGATGCTTAGTTTGCATCTAGAGCGCAAGAAGAACTTTCATTTGACTGTCCTGTACTGAGTTTTCATGGTCTTTTTTTGGGGGGGGGAGTTGTTTTTTCAGGTTGGGAATATGTTCTGTTCAATAGCCTTAACTCTGTCTACCACCTCTCTACCCTCTATTAGTTGAGTAAATATCCTAACATTAATAAAAACGGTGTTCTGTTTTTTTCTTATATGCTTAGGTTAAGTGGGTGAAAGGACTAAAATATCAATAACCATTTGATTATGAAAATTCTTTCATTAATGCTTGAGAAAGGGATGTAGTGGCAGATTGACTTATGTCCATACAGAAAGTTCCATGCCCTCATCTTGGCATCTCCAAGTGGGCTGGAAAAGACCCGTGTCTGAAACTCCCTGAAACCCCAGGGTGGTTTGTCTGACTAATTCATTATACATATTTAGGTGCCCATTGAAAGTGTTCGTCTTCAACAAGGCCTTGGGTTGATTAGCAATCCTTTAAGATGTGTTTATGGGAGGGATTTTTATGTTTTGTTTTTACTATGTACTTTGAGGTTTTATTCAGTGAACTTCCCTGAGATGAAATTTAATAAATAATAAAATAGTAATAATGAAATTCTTGAGAGCTGCTGCCAGTCAGTGTAGACACTGCTGAGCTAAATGAACTAATTGTGGGGCTTCATCCTCGTCATCGTCATCATCATCATCGTTAATTTGTATGCCATTTTCCCAAAGTGAAACCAAGCTGAAGGTGATTTACAACATCAGAAGATACACATACTGTAATTACAAAAATAAAACAAAATTTGAGTAGCCATGAACAACAAAACACCTCTGTAATTATATAATTAAAATCAAATGGTCCCCGCACATTTCACAATAAGGTCTAACAATAAAGGTACAAATGCATAATACCAAGAACAGCAATAATTAAACATCTGTACAATTAAAATGCGAGCCCATCAATAAACTCCTAAACAACACCCAACCCTGACAGTCTGTAGGCCTACCGAAGAGCAGGTCTTGCAGGCAAGATGGTCTCAGACCCTTTAAGCTAGAGCTTTCCAAACTGTTCATGTTGTTGACACACTTTTTAGATATGCATCATTTCATGACGCAGTAATTCAGTTTTACTAGCAAACTGGAGGTTAAAGTAATCCCTTTCCAGGCCCAGGAAGAGCGCAGGGAGCACTCGTATGACACACCTACCTACTGCAGCCGACACACTAATGTCTTGCAACACACAGTTTGGAAAGCTCTGCTTTAAGCAATAGTGGCTGCTAACGTTTGCTGGAGTTAGTCAGGGCTCCACCCTCCTGGACTAGGTGGGAAGAGCCCAATACAGCAGGAAGCAGCTCTCCTGGGACTTGCAGCAGAGATGGTCCTTATTGTAAAGTGTGTATATAGGTAAAGGTAAAAGGTAAAGGACCCCTGGGCGGCTAAGTCCAGTCAAAGGCGACTATGGGGTTGCGGTGCTCACCTCACTTTTAGGCCAAGGGAGCCGGCGTTTGTCCACAGACAACTTTCTGGGTCATGTGGCCAGCATGACTAAACCGCTTCTGGCGCAATGGAACACTGTGAAGGAAACCAGAGCGCACAGAAATGACGTTTACCTCCCTGCCACAGTGGTACCTATTTATCTACTTGCACTGGCATGCTTTTGAACTGCTATGTTGGCAGGAGCTGGGACAGAGCAATGGGAGATCAACCTTTTGCAGGGGTTTAAATCGCCGACCTTCTGATCGGCAAGCCCAAGAGGCTCAGTGGTTTAGACCATAGTGCCACCCACATCCCTTATGTATCTAGGACAGGGGTTGGCAACCTAAGACCCAGCGGCCGGATGCTGCCCAATTGCCTTCTCAATCCGGCCTGCGGACGTTCCGGGAATTAGCGTGCTTTTACATGAGTAGAATGTGTGCTTTTATTTAAAATGCATCTCTGGGTTATTTGTGGGGCATAGGAATTCATTCATTCCCCCCCCTCCCCAAAATATAGTCTGGCCCACCACATGGTCTGAGGAACGGTGGACAGGCCCACAGCTGAAAAAGGTTGCTGACCCCTTATCTAGGATATCTATCTATCTATCTATCTATCTATCTATCTATCTATCTATCTATCTATCTATCTATCTATCATCTATCTATCTATCTAATCATCATCATCTATCTATAATCTATCATGTATTTACCGGTATGTATATGTATATCTAGCAAATTTGCTTGAGTCCAGATCTTGTAATGCAGAATACAGTATTGTGTCTTCATTTTTAACTCAAAACTAAACAATTCTACAGCCAGAATATATCCAAATTGTGTTTTTCCCAAATTGTGTGGTTGATTTTCAAGCTTTCCCCAAATGGCTTGCCCATTTCAAAATTGTCTTCATCTCTCCAAATTGGGATGTTGCAATGAGGTGAGGCACAATCTGCGCACAAGGATGGAAACAAGGATAGCACTGTAGTCCCTTCTCATAAATGGTCACAGCTTCTTTCCTGTTCTTGCCCTAATTAATGATAGCAGAGCTGGACACTATTATCTCTGTGGTCACTTGGATTTACTCCTGTTACAGGAAATGTGAGCTTCTGAATAGTTGCATTGATTTTCCAGCATAATGCCGTACTGTCCTCTCTATAGCATAAAACATTTCTGGTAATTCTCAGTCACACTTCAGATTCCATTAGGTTTTGAGTACATGCTTATGTGTAGTACTGTGTTTAGAAAGCACCCATAGTTATTAGTGGTTGGTACTAAAGCCAATGGGTTAGCAATTATACGCATTGTGTTGTCTAAGCTTTACAATGGCAGCGCAGCCACACTTGTGTCTTTGTCGTACTAAAATGGAAGTGGTCCACTGTGTACCCAAAGAATATTTTGAGGTAAGGTGTAACAAAAAATGGCTTATAAGTTCCCAGTCTTGCTTCTCTCATTGTAAATGTTGAAATTCTTACTGTGATTTGAGCGTTGTTTTGTTCATGTTAAGATTCTGAAATCCAAATTGGTTTTCTGGCTAAAGTAATAATTAGGTGTGGCCATGACGTAACAGCTGGGCCAAATGAGAGGTGGGAGGGTTTTCAGAGAAACTGCTTTTCTTTATCCATAATAAAAGAAATTCTCCCTGTGGATGATAATGGTGTCCAATAAAGATCATAATCATTTGCTAGTTGATTTTTTTTTATTGTACAGCTCCATCTCTGCAATAAAAACATACCAATAATGGTTATAATTGGTTTCATAATTAGATGTGGCATGGTAGTAATGTAGTCTTTTGATATTCTTTTATTACAGTGAGGTTTCTTAACTCATTTATATGTAATAAGGTAAGAGTGAATGGAGTGTGGGTTTTTCTGGGTTTGTATGAGGAAGAACTCCTGGCTCTATCCTGGCTCCTCCTTTCTCCCATTCTCTCTCCCCTCTGCTATGACATCACTTTAAAAGCAAAACACTGTGCAAGCATTTAAAATGGCTTCTGTACAGAAATGTGCTGGTAAGGGACCCAATTGAGAGCAAGAATACTAAGTAAAAAAATAGAAGCAGGATATCTTCATATAGGAACCTGCTTACAACAATCACTGTGGGGTTTTTTGTTGTTGTTAACAGACAGAATTAAAATGTTTAAACCACATGCCCCGTAAAAAAGCAATTTGCACCATTTTATTAACTCCCAGCTCTATAAAAAGATATGCATTTTGTTTGACTGACTGTTAAGAAATGCATTAGGAGCTGAAACAAGTTATTGCACAAGCTGCATATGATCTGACAACCTTTTGACTTGGTGCCTGGAAAACCTGTGTTCAAGAAATATTGATTGTTCAAGAAACACAAATTTTGCATGATATGCACTGGCTGCCAGTTTTCCTTGCAGGCTCAGTGCAAGGTGCTGGTGTTAACTTCTAAAAGGTCTGAATAGCTTGGGTATGGTTGCCCTTGAGGCTCAACAAGATCAGCCGTGCTTTGGGGGCACCGTGGATGCAAGCAATGGGAGCGACACCCAATGTGGTTTGTCCTGGGCTGTGCGCTCTCTTTGGGGTGGCCTTGGGCATAGGACCTGGGTATCTTAAGGGCTGTGCCACCTTCCATACTCTGTTCATCACATGAAGGCTTGAGTCAGATCCTTTGACAAGGTGAGACATGGTTGATGGCAAGCAGGGCAAGGGAGGGTTGCCTGGCTAAGCAAGTTGCTTCAGGCCCCATCATTATATTGTTTTAGGTGGCTAGTAAACACACGGCTGGTGGAAAAGTCCTCGGAGTTACCGTTTTTCTCTTTGGAATTTAATATTGGGGTGTGTGTGTGTGTTTGTGTGTGTGTGTATTATGATTGATTAAATATAAGCAAGGGACCTTTTTAAAAATGTTTTTGGTATTTTGAATTCTTAGCTGCCGTGACTTACCTAGAAAGTAGACAGAATATAGGTTTGTTAAAAGAAAATACAGTAATAAAATACATAAATTGGGCCTGCAAGAAGAATCTAGTGTGCTTTATAGACGAAAGGGGCCAATAAAAGGTGTTGCTCGTCCAGAATTGTGTGAGATGTCATGCTTTCTATCAGTGCTAATGAAATAGTGCGATTATTTTTTGGCGAACACTTTGCGTGAGAGGGGAGACTTAACAGTCGAGTATCCTTTCTATAGTGTTGGAGATTGGTAACAGAAACACTCTGAAATAATGTGTGTTTTCTGCAACCTAGAAGCTTGAAGCCCAAGAATTGGCTGTTTGGTTCCCATTATTTCCATCTTTACTTAAATATTTTTTAAGCTGCCCTTTGTCAATTAGGTATAGGAGTAGTATACAGTGCCCGCTCTTGCTCCCAGTCACTTCATTGCCTCCTTAGGGTTTCAGGGCTCTTCCATCAATCCCCCCCCCCAACCAGCGCCTGCTTCTAGTAACATCGGGTTTTTTTTTTGCTTCAATTCCTGGACTTCTCTCTCTCTCACTAAAAAAAAAAAAGCCTCTTTCTCCATTTTATTTCACTGCCTTGCCCTTTACAGCTTTCCTACTGTTAATTAAAGGCCCCTACATTTCAAGAGCTAAGAATGATGCAGCTTGGTGTGCCATTGAAATGTTAAAGTTCTTTAAAATAGCAGAGATGAAGTCCGGCTAAAGAGGAAGAGTAGGCCTCTGCTTGACTATCTTTGCCGCCATTAAACTGCTGGTACAACAATTACATAAACAAATGAATGTGTAACCTTTTTCAAGTGCTTTCAATCTAGACAAATCAGAAGTCTATTCCATATAACATATTGTAAGTATACTTCTTGTCTGAAAACCAGTCAGTGAAGTACAAGTGGATTACTTTTTTTTGAAAAGCCCGCTAAGTTTTGTGAATTCTTTCTCTCCTCATCAATTGAGGAAACTTTCCTTTATTAGTCTGAGTTGTGATCTTCTTCCACTTATCTTTACATTATAACACAAATAATATTTATTTAAGGAACATGAAATTTCTGTAAATTCCACTCATCCATTTTTAAATTAGTAAACCTTTTAAAAATCAAATAAGATATTTTTACTCCCCACAAGGATAAATCCATGCTGGGGATGTGTGGCTAAAATTTCAAGTAGGATATGGTATTTTAACCCAAGACAGGTGGAGAAAATCAAATGAAGATTGCGGTGAATGTACTGAGATGTTTTCCCAAGGGTTCGGGGAGAACAAATCCTGCATTTATTCCTTTGCACACAATAGAATTCTAAAATTGCTTTAATTGCAAAGTTCTTTTTAAAATGTATTGAATAGGAAAGATGCAAGAGATTAAACCAGTGGCTCCCCGAGAGAGACTAAGGTCCCTCCAACAGGTCATGAGGGCTTTATTTATGGATCACTAGCCTGCTAGTAGTGTGCCTTGAATGCCTTGTAGCACAAAGATATATAGGGAGGGAGAGAGTTCACTTCTAGGTTAAGTGGGTCTCGAACAAAGATGAAATTCCACTGGTAGGTCCTCTTAGGAAGCGCTTTGGGAACCAGCCGTTTATACAATGAATGGTAACACTGCACAAGGACCTATTTTGCTAATTTATTAAGCAAGTGGAATTGGTGGTGATGGGGAGAGCTAAGCAAAAACTACAAGATCGGTGTTTGAACCCGTCCTGGAAGAATCTCTCTTTTCAATTACACACAAAGCTTTATTTTCCCCAGTATTGTTCTGTCACCACTCTTTCACAAATGTTTTGGAGTTCAAGAGGTCTGCTTTTTGCATGGGCATAGTCTGTAGGAAAAACATGTGAAGCAGAAGAAATGAAAAACAGTGACTTCCAAAATGCTGTTATTTTAGAAAAAGTGTGTGTGTGTGTTTGGTGTGAGTGGGGAGTATATGGTAAATGTTGAAAATGTCCACAGTCTGATTAAATAAGGCCCCCCTCTCTCTATTCCTTCCTTCCTCCTTCCTATATATTCTCTTTTACTCACTAAATTTCTTACATATTTTGCGTCCAAACTCCATCTAGAGGCAACCCAACTCTTCCCTTTCTAATTAGAACTACTCAGTTTCTTTTGAGTGGAAAGAGAAGAGTATTTTGGTTTTGGCTGGAAGCTATTCGTTAATTCAGTTCTGTTTTTGGATGACTTGTTGAGGCGTCCAAGAATTAATTGTCGTCCTAACAGCAGAGTTGAGCTCATTCTTTGATTGATAGGCATGATTGATTAACCGCAGATTAAAATGGTGGTACACAAATCGAGCCAGTCATTTGGGGGGATGGATGTTTGGTGCATATGGCATTTCTGCATTATTACAAATTCCTATGTACCTTTTAAAAATGAGCAATGTGTGTTTAATGATTCTTTAAAAAGCAAATTTTTCGCCTGCAATCCAGTTCTGGGGAAATGTTATCTTAATTAAATATTGGAAAGTATGTCCAACATCAAGGTACAGATTATGTATTTTAAATGGTTAATGAGTCAGTTACAAGGAAATGAGTTAATGGAGTAAAAAAAACCCTTTTAATTGGTTGGTTGCAATTTTCTCAAAGTGCTAGGAGAAAGAAAAAGAGACTTGAGGAGTCATTTAATGCGGCAAGCTCACCGCTCCAATTTGGAGCCCTGCATGTGTTAACAGTGTGCACAACAGACTCCAAGGGCAGGGGAGCTATTGATCTAGAAGTGCTCCTTCCCCTTTCATCTTTGGGCCAGGTGTCATCAGGGGAATTGCTCCATTTGCAGAGGCGAATGAGGAAGTCCAGAGTAGGTACAGACCCTGGAGTCCCAGGCCTCCAAGGTATTGTTGGATTGAGGTTGTGCGTTCATATTTACAAAACGGGTTCCCTTAATACATAACATTTTTTGCTACGTGTGTGTTAAATTAATGTCACCCATCACTGCATCATTTCATCTTTTAAACTGATAACATACAGATGATGGTTGAAGGAACCGCAGTACTAATTAAAATCTGTTTCTGGGATCAAGGCTAGACTTGAAATGAGACTTCTAGATTTGTGATGAGCAGAGTTCTCTGTGAGGAGGGGGGGGCATATCCAGATGAAAAGCAGCAGGTGCTTTAACACCCCTCTCCCGCCACCCCACTGCTACCTTTCCTCTGCAGTGCCTCACCCCACCTGTTTTCCCCCTCTGAGTTATGAAACCCAGGCAGGCAGAGGAAGTGTTAAGAACAGCTAGAATTCCAAACATGTCTAGTTCTACCTTTCATGTTATCTGGGAATTCCTTGAGTTGGAGGACACTCTTAACACCTCTTCTGTTAATGTCAGTTGATCTTATGTAAGTGTCTTTTATCCGGCCTTGGCAACAGTGGTATTTATAAAGTTACCCTTGAACTAGGGTGCTTGTAAGGAAACAACCCATTTGTTTTGTGTTATATTTTAAACACCATCCTGTTCCCCACTAATTTTTTTTAGAGAGGCTGAGATGAGCATTCATTGTTGAGAACAGGTTAGTTCAGGGGTCAGCAAACTTTTTCAGCAGGGGGCCGGTCCACTGTCCCTCAGACCATGTGGGGGGCCGGACTATATTTTGAAAAATAAATAAATAAACTAATTCCTATGCCCCACAAATAACCCAGAGATGCATTTTAAATAATAGGACACATTCTACTCATGTAAAAACACCAGGCAGGCCAGATTTAGAAGGTGATTGGGCCGGATCTGGCCCCCGGACCTTAGTTTAGGGACCCCTGGGTTAGTTCTGTGGTTGCAAACTTGGCACCTGTTGGCACAATGGAACTCTTGTGGACTCTCCCTGGCACCCGTCAAACCTCTGAGTCCCCCCCCCCCCCGCTCCCTTTGTCACCTCATGAGAAGGATGGTCACCTTCTACCCCCTCACTCTCTCCTCCCCATAGATAGAGCAGAATGAAGAAGTGGGAAAGAAAATCACAACTCTCTCTACTTTTCAGGGCTCAAAATGGCACCTGAACAAATGGGGCAACAAAGAGGGTGGGATGAAAAATGGCAGGAATGCATAGCTGTCAACTTTAGGATTTGAAAATAAGGGATCAGCAGCCTCACCTGTCCCGGGGACGGTCTACGGTATATCTAACAATCCAGGATAGCAGCAGGAAACGGCGCTGGAATAAGGGAATTTCCAGCAAAAAAAGAGGGAAGGTTGACAGCTGTGGCTTGGAATAAGGGAGTTTCCCGCAAAAAAAGGGAGGATTGACAGCTATGCAGGAATGTAGGAGAAGAAGGGAGAGCAATCTAGAAGACTTGGGGAGGGAGAGGCAGTTTGAAAGTACATCAAAGTGCAAGTAGATAAATAGGTACCACTACAGCAGGAAGGTAAACGGTGTTTCCGTGTGCTGCTCTGCTTCGCCAGAAGTGGCTTTGTCATGCTGGCCACATGACCTGGAAGCTGTACACTGGCTCCCTCAACCAATAACGCGAGATGAGCGCTGCAACCCCAGAGTCGGTCACGACTGGACCTAATGGTCAGGGGTCCCTTTACTGGAGAGAGAGAAGGGGGGGGGAGATAAAGTGCAGATTAGATACAGTAAAACAGTTCCTGTTGAAATCACATGGCTTTTCCTATGAGCCCTTCTCCCCAAATAAAGCCACATATTGCATTTGTCTCTGTTGACACCATCTGATGCTTCCCTGCATTACAAGGCATGGATCCTCATAATTTTTAGAAGGAATCACCAGAAAGCCACCAAATCACAGGTCACCTCTGGGATGACAGATGTGTTTTGTGTGATTTGTTGGTAGTTTTGTTGTCATGTACAAACCATGAAGATCTGTGCCTTGGATCAACATTTTTGACCCATGTCTTATCTGTGATTGTTATTGTGTGGTCTACAAATCTAAGGTTTAATTTGATTGCATTTTTTCAGGGGCCATGTGTAAAATAACATAAATTCAAGAAGATACATTTTAATTCCACTGGATCTGGTGTGTGTGTGTTTGTGTATTCTCTCTTTTTGTCCAGGAGATAGTGGAGAGAGACATCTATATGGGGTGATGCCCACAGCATTCTCTTAAAATTTTAAATGTGCCTTTGGGCTCCCCTGATAAACAGATTTTAAATTGGGAGGAGGAACTGAATCCACAGTGGTGGTTCATAGAAAAGCAGATTTCCATAAGTTCAACTTTTATCAGATGAGGAACTAACATACACACACAATATTGTGAAGAAACATATACCGGTATGTAAATTGAATGGGAGTGATGGTAGGGTTTGACTCTGTAGAATCATCTGGTTAATTTCTGTGACATGATGTTAAAAATGCAATTAACTTTGCCATTTAAATTAATATTATTTAGAAATGTTTTAATATTGGTGGGGTTGTGTCCATAGATCTTTGAAGATTACTCAAACTCTTCATAGGTAAACAGATCATAACTGATGTATACTCTTTATCTAGGGCACCATGGTTTTGTAGCATTGCATTTTTTATATGCAGAGTCTATTACTATAAAACTCTTTTCATAGCATCACAATATACAGAGTTTTAGGAATTGTTCCAACCTTTTTATAGAATGCCCCCCCTGTTGTATGACATTCTAAGCCTATCCCCCTATAGATAACTGCTGCTCCTTTGAACTATAGTCATGTGTGTGATGAAATATGATGGTGATATCGTACTATATTGTTTCAACAACCCACATTTCAAATTAATAATCTGTGTCCCCCATCATATAATCCAAGCCTCCGACAAAGCAGGCCATAATGGCTGCATTGTTAATGTGAATATACATATGAAAGAGTCTTTAGAAATGCATTTTTGGTAGCCGTTAGCCTAATGCATGGCTCATTCATATAAAGGAAAGTCTCCTATCAATCAACCAATTTTTCTCATCCTATTTTTAACATCCAGCTTAGTTCCTTATTTAGTATAATAAATGCAACTAATAATGTGTATTATAGTAATGGCCACACCATTTGGAAAGCACCCCCACCTAGAAATTACAGCAAAATTATTTATTTTAGCAAAGCAACCTTATTTACAACTTTCTCACTTTTTTTTTTTACACTCATCTATGAGGTTCAGTCAACTTCAGTGGGATGTAGCTTTTGCTTCCAACCACCCTCAGGAAATACAGGCAGAAGAAACAAATTTTGCAACAGTGGCTTTGAGAGTGCAACTTCTTTTGTCCTACAGTAGTCGCTTTCAGCAGTCATCGTTCTTTAATTCTGGATCTCATAGGCTGGGAATGTAAGCTGATGAATTTGAAAGCTTACTTTGCTAAGATGAACACTGTTTTTCTGGTTAGATGGTGGTGAACACCATGCTTCCTTTCAGCTTGGCCAAGTGCAAGAGCAAAAGCAACATATAAACTTAACAACGTGAGGATTGCTCTGTTTCCTGAAATGGGAATGTTCAGGGTGTGTTAAGCTTCTCTACCATCTGCAGTTGCTTGGCAGCCATTCTCTTTCCTCTTTGTGATTATGTATTTGTCACTTTTCGAATGGTGCTAACTGGAGCCCCAGCATCACCTCCCTGCCCCCCAGTAGAAAAATGGCAAACCTTGTTGCATCTGAGGAGGAGAGCTGAGACAGTGATTTGCTTTATTATTTGCATTTTGTTTTTTTTTATAAAAACAACAGCTAATGTTGAGCTCAAATTGGCTCACAATAATCACAGTAGCATTAAAGAGCAACAAACATTGCAATCACTATAATATCAAACAAAGTAGAGTATAAATAAAGCAAGCAGCAGCAACAACAACAGATTCATCAAAACAATTTATACAATTCAGTGAAGTTCCAGTAATCCAAAATACGGGAAAGAGCTGCTGGAGCACCAGCCCTGAATGACACCCTCTCTCTGGGAAGGGGCTTCTTCCGCTATTAGAAAGAGCTTATAGGTGACAATAGCATCTTTCTTGCTGCTCTTGCTGTTGCTTGAGCTGTATGGAGAATGCTTGGAGGGACTGAGAGCACAGTAAACCATTATGGAGATGAGGCACTAGATCAGGGATCATAAACAAAACTCTGATCAGCCAAAACTGAGGCATTCTGTACAGCTACCTTGCTTGTGAAGAATTTGTTTCTGAGGGTCAAGAAATGGTTTATGCGTGTCTTCTGCCACAAGAATGCAGATAAATATGCTACTGTGGTGCCATGAGGTTGTGACCTTCTGCTAAAACAAAAAGAGAGAAGTAGCAGAAGCGGCAAGAGAGAGGCTGAACTTCTGACATCCACTCCATGGTTATTTACTGATGTATTCTACTTACCCAATGTGTTTCTGTTAAAAATATTTGTTTGTCTCTTTACCTATCAGAATACCTTGTCCATAATTCCTTTTCCAATAAGTACCGTATTTGCTGTAAGGATCTGCCTCTGGAGATTGATTGTTATTTATTTATTTAAATCAAATGTGTTTGGCAACTTGCAGATACCAATAAATTGTCTATTTTTGTGTGTGTGTGGGGGGTCAGCATTTGGTCATTGTTCCTCTTTGTATGGAAGAGCATTAAACCATGTAAGAGGCCCTTACCTGCAGCCTGGAGAGGTAAAGAGACCAGCTACAGGTGTACTTACCTCAGTGAGAACTAGGCCTGTGAGTCTGCTGTTCATGAAACAATAGTCATATCATTCCAAGGAGGTAAATGATGACCCAGTTTCTCATTTGAAGATGTGGAAGTGTAATCCTGGAAGGCCTTTGGGAGCCGTATCTTTCTGGCTTGCGGGCTGAGGCAGGCCTTTCCATATGCTTAGCTGATCCACTTGTGCCAAATTTCCATTCGGCACAAGCAGAGGTCATCAACGGGGCAAGTTAAATCCTGCCAGAGGTGCCTGCATGTGTTGAATACTTCCCCCCCCCCAAAAAAAATAAACTAAATTACTCCAAGTGGCTGAGGCAAGCAAACTGTGCTGATGGGAAAGACCAAGAAAATGGACATGGGCCAGTTTATCTTCGTGAAAGATAAACTTTTCTGATATTAACTAGTAATTTCACATTCACAAAGATACTTCTTTCCAGACTGCCATGCTAAATCACTTCTTCAACCATGCCTTTTCTACTTGTGCCTCTGTTGCCATGCAATCTCCTTATACCCTCCATGACATGTTTGTTAATCTCTGAACCCTTTCTGCCTTGTCCCTCCGGTGTAGTTTGTATGTCATGGGACTGTATCAGTATTGTGTTCTGTAGAACACTTGCCCTAGGGTTGGTACTACACAGTTCTAGAGTGTGAATGATAGTGCTGCCCATTGACACAGAACTCTCCCAGCAATTTTACTCCATTGCGTTCTCAATTACAGCTTCCTCTAACAGCTCAAACGAAAAATACCCCACCCCTACCAATTGCGGGGGAAAAGGGCTTTCTGATATCTCATACCTTGACTATTGTTGTCATTGGGCACACCATAGACACAGGACTGGAGGAAAGGACTTAAATTCTGTATGTGCTGGTTGGGACCCTCTGGTCATATGAATGCTTCATGACATGGAGGATCCGGCTTTTGCAGATGGTGTACCCAAAGATGAGTGCTGCTTTACATTCAAATAATTTCTTGTGATGAGAAGTGGCTGTTTCTACCTATCTGAGTTAGTGTGCAAGTTATGGCATCCTTAATAAGGCATATTCACACTATATTTTAAATACACTCTATGTGTGCTTGTGGGTTAGAAAAGTCTCTTGGAAGAGTCACTTGCTGTAGCAGTGATCCCATTCTAGTTAACAGAATGCTGTTGTTTCAGTCTTAGACACATTTGTGTTGATTTGTCTCCCAGTGGTTCTGCTCTTATTTTTAAATAACCATACCCAATAAGTGACCAAAAAGTTGTTACATGATAAGCATTGTTTGTGTTCTGAAATACTGACAGTTAACGAGCGGTTCTTTATATAGCGAGCAATAAATAATCCCTTGTCTTATTTCCCCCCTTTATACTTCCTGTTCAGTTTAATTTATTTAGCTGTTCAGTCACAATGAAATCTGTTAACTGCAACAGAAATGATGGAATGATGTGGCAACTATTTTTATCATGATGTTAGTCTTTTTCAACAGGGTTTTCTTCTAGTAAAAGTTCATCACCTTTTTTTAGTCACTTTGGCAGCCATTGTAATCCAAAAGTTTTATAATCCTATTTGCAAATAATATTCTTTACTTTTAAAGGCAGGCCTTTTTTCTAATTCTTTCGCTCTCTTCTCTCTTAAACATCCTCCTGAGCTAAGCCATGTTCCTGGATTTTGCTTAGGGCAGAGGTTTTCAACCTTTTTGAGTCCAGGGCTCCCTTGACCAACTACATTCTTTCTGTGGCACCCCTGTGGGGCTCAGGAGCCCAGTTATGGTCACCCTTTGCATACAGAGCTGCCAGCCTCTCACCCCTTTTTTGAACACTGTCTCTTGTGGAGTGTTTCCTCAGCCTCCTCTTTCCTCTCCCCTCTCCTCCCACCTGGCAGCCTCTGCTGCAACAAACAGCTGTGCAAGCCTTTGGGAGGTAGAGACATGAGAGGGCATCAGGGGAGGGAGGGAAGGAAAGAAAGAAAGAGGGACAGTGTTGCCCGCGGCACCCCTGACCATCATTAAAGGCACCCCAAGGTGCATTGAAAACCATTGGCTTAGGGTGTATCCTTAAGATGAGAATCTGAGTTTCAGAATTCAGAACAGGAACAAGATGTATAATTATAACATTGCCTGAAACATGTGTCACTTTTGAGGATGACTCTTCACCTTTTCATGGAAGCATTTCCATCCTATATATGAAATGGAAGCACTGGGCAATGTGGCCCGTTGAATAAACTGTTAGATTGGGTGTGGAAGCTTTGGCTCCAGATCCTTCCCATACTTTTGCTTCATGACCTTTTGATTCTGAATGAATGGCCACAGACTATGTTTGCAGGCGCATTTCTCCCTGATGGTCTGTGTATCGCACAGCCTTTTGTGACAAGTTTACGCCATGTGTTTACACATTGTACCATTGTGGAATATGCATGTTTGAGTCACTCTCTTGGCTCTGTTAACATGGGATAGGATCCTAATTAATTGTGCATCTCTTTCTGCTCTGCTTCCAGTTACATCAGTATGTGTGTTGAGGCGGCTGATAAGAACTGGACTGCAATATCCTCTGCTTGTCCTGTTGTCTTTCTTTCATCTACTGGAATGCCCAAGCCTTTTCTCTTTCACATCTTATTGATGCTTGTACGTGCTCATGTAATATATTCTCGTTTGAACAAGTTATTTTGGTATTTATTACTATTTATGGCTTTCACAGCACCATCAGCATGCATGCTACTTTACAGAGTGTAAGTCACAAGGACCTTGCAGTTTAAAATTTGATAAAAGAAAGCAAGAAAGGAAGGAAGGAAGGAAGGGGGAGAGATGGAAGCAATAGGTGGTGTTGGTGTTTTTTTTAGTTATGTGTGCTTTGGCTGAGTTCAGCCATGAAAATTAACAGGGTTTTGCCAAAGGCATATAGGGAACTCTAGAAAAATCAAACAGAAGCTTATTGATTTTGTGATAGGCAGAATTGCATGTTACCTTTGGCCGATATATGTTCCCACACAAGCATTTGTGTTGAGAACACAAATATGAGAGGTGATTGTGGCATGGAAAATGTACAAAGCCCTATTTCATGTGTGTTAGTTTTCCCTTGCAGCTCCAGGACTCCTTCCCCTTCCCAGCCAGGATCTTTTCCTCCCAGCAAAGTTTGCTTTCTATTAGGCAGCCTATATGGGGGAAATGATTTAAAGCCAGAGTACTTGAAACATTGCATATCTCTATATCCACTTGCCCACCCCTTGACTCCATTGCCGGAGGCTCTTTGCTGGGATACTCCCACCAAGTAAGGTTCAGTGGGTGGTGCTGGGGGCAGGGGGCAAATAAACAATTCTTGGCAGTGTGTGCTTCTTGTAGAACCCACTCCCCAGGGAGAAGTGCCCAGCTTCTACATTGTCATCCTTTTGATCACAGACTTTCAAAACTGGGTAGGTTGGTCTTTATATTGCTTTTACCTGCTTTTTTGTGTTGTCATGTATTTTTACTACATGTAAGGTAGTCTGGGAAAATAATTTGAAGGCCAGGATAAACATCGATTGAACTTGAAATTTCTGGGAGGGGCAAGGGAGAATCAGAGGAGCAGTGGAAGCACTAAGCATTCCTCCTACACACCATTCCCCCCTTCCTTTATTATTTCCTTCTTGTATTGCAGCTAAGAAAGAAATAAGAGGTTTGCAACCCTTCTTTTCCATGGTAATATCTAAGGCTGCCTTGTAGCAGTAATAGTGCCTTTGGAGTCTTCTGAACCAAAGAATAGAATACAGTATTACTGTTCTAATGATGTTACCAACAGAGATAGAATTTGTTTGTTTGTTTGTTTATTACTATTACCCCTAGAAAGGGACCCAGGTGGTGCTGTGGGTTAAACCACAGAGTCTAGGGCTTGCTGATCAGAAGGTCGACGGTTCAAATCCCTACAACGGGGTGAGCTCCCGTTGCTCGGTCCCAGCTCCTGCCCACCTAGCAGTTCAAAAGCACATCAAAGTGCAAGTAGATAAATAGGGACCGCTCTGGCGGAAAGGTAAATGGCGTTTCCGTGTGCTGCTCTGGTTCGCCAGAAGCAGCTTTGTCATGCTGGCCACATGACCTGGAAGCTGTCTGCGAACAAACGCCGGCTCCCTCGGCCTATAGAGGGAGATGAGCGCCGCAACCCCAGAGTCGGACACGACTGGACCTGATGGTCAGGGGCCCCTTTACCTTTACCTTTATTAACCCTAGATCAGTGTGAGCAATTTTACATTGTGACATTTTTCCAATACCAAATCTTCTAGACCCAGGTATGGGGAACCTGTGATCCTCTAAATTTTGGACTTCCAATTCCCATCTGCCTCTGCAAGCATAGCCAGTGGCTAGGAATGCTGGGAGTTGTAGTTCAACAACATCTGGAGGGCCACAGATTTCTCCACCCCTGTTGTAGACAAATAAAACCCTTAAAAGTGTGTCTCTCCCCCACCTCTCTCCTGGATCTTAAAGAGAATGACACACATTACTGGGTTTGCCATTCTGGAGGGCATTTGAATAATTGCCTCTGAAATAAAATCAATACATGATGCAGTAGGCTATTT
The DNA here is from genome assembly GCF_965207765.1 of Zootoca vivipara. Classification (NCBI taxonomy): domain Eukaryota; kingdom Metazoa; phylum Chordata; class Lepidosauria; order Squamata; family Lacertidae; genus Zootoca; species Zootoca vivipara. Next base: position 30,008,693 of record NC_142591.1, read on the forward strand.
ACATTTAAGAAATATTGAACAGCACAGCAATTTATCGGTTAAAGAAATGGGGGCAGAGTAGCAAACTATTAAGATTTTAAGATTTTGAAAGTGTTCGCAAGCTGCACAGTAGAATATGGCCTAATTTTCTTTTAAAAAAAAGAAACCCAAAGGGCACCAGCTGCTCTGTTCAGTTTTTGCCTGGATATAATATTTACATGGCCTGATTTTATCTTTAGAAGCCTTGTTTATATATCAGCAATTTCCTGAACCTGAATTTGTCAGTCAAAATTTGGATCCTTATAGTTTAGTTGGTAAGGGAGGTTAAATCTTTTTCCACCCTTGTTTCAGAATACACTAGCTCTAGAAAAGTCCTAAATACACAAGAGATTATAGTTTGGCAATTCTTTTTTTCTTTTCTTTTTGGAAACATTGATCCAACAACCTATAATCTCTCATGCATTTTGGACTTTTCTAGAGCTGGTGTTTTCTGAAGCAAGGAGTAAGTATTTGTTTCTTGTTCCAGGAATTCATTAATCCAGTGGACCATCTCTCTTTAGCATAAGAGGTAAAGTGACAACCTTGTATACATCCCAGAGGATTTCTTGAACATAGGTTCTATTGAAGAGAGAGTAGAAGTGCACCACAATGATGTGACTGCCTCTTAGGTTTTTAATGCAGGGATGGCTAACCTGTGACCTTTCATATACCGGTGGAATGCAACTCCTGTCATCCTTGAACTTTGGCACATCCTGGCTGGGGCTGATGGAAGTTGGAGTCTAAGTCCAACAACATCTGAAGGGCCACAGGTTAATCACCCCATAGTTAATGGACTGGTGGAAGATCCCAGGTAGTGAGAGGGAAAACTGTATCTGTTAAACTTCTGCAGTATATAGATGTGCTTTTCCAGGCAGCCAGTGTTGATGCTGATTCACTGATGTATGCACTTAAGAATTAAATACACTGATGCTGCTCCTCATACACACTGCTGATGAGGTGAATAATCTCCAAGTTGTAGAAAGTAAAGTGACAATGACATCATGAACACAAATATTGTTAAGTTGCTTTTCATAGTAAAGATATGGATGTGCACTCATGATTCATGCTTGTTCTTGAAGAGAAAATGTGAACATTGCAGGAAGTGTATTTTTTACATTTAAAAATCCAGCAAGTTTGAAGAAGTGGTACATAATGCACAATTGTGACTGATGGTCATTGTACCGCTATTTATTTATGTATCCAAGTCCTGCAGCCTGATGGACAGAACTACTGCAGGGCCTCTAAGAGGCTTCTCATGCAACAGGATTCTGCATTGGAACTCCAGCTGCTAGTTAGTGGTAAAGAAATTGTATCTTTGGAGCCCCCGGGTTGTACAAGTGTATTGCAACTTGATATTTGATGCCAAAGGGTTTGAACTACTTTTCTAGTCATTTGCATTTGGGAGACATTCCTATGGCTCAGCAGAAATAAATTGCGACCAGGGATTTAAAAAAGACTGTAGTTTACTTCATGTTGCATCAACATAATTATTTTCACCAGCGGATGTGGAAATAACTACAGTGAGAACCTGTTTATGAGCTAACATTGGTAGTAGAGGCTATCATAATCACTAGGAAATGCTGTGTGAGTCTACTTGCAGTGTGTTTCTGATATATTGCAAAACTTAAATGTGACAATATTATTAATGTGTTAATGAGGACAAATGGCTTTTCATAGGTTTCAAGAAGAACAGCCAATCGGTGTTATGGGACATGGCAGGGCCCTGAAAGCAGAGACATAGAATACTCCAGACCTTGAGAATGCAAAACTTACTGGAGTAAACTATTAATGGAATATAACATTCTAAAGTACCGTAATTAATCTTTCAGTCCCTTTCAAAAGCAAATATAGATCATTTAGGGGATGAGGGAACTGTGTTAGAACTTCCTCATGTTACAAGGCATTGTAACTGATCCAGCTGTAACACAGGGTAAATTGTTCTTTTATGTCACTGAAGTATAATAAACAACTCTGTAGAGACTCAGAGAGCAAGACAGGGATATAAGGATGAGATGGTGTGGATGCTGGGGATAGTGTTTACAGTGGAAGTTTGCTTGATATCCTGCAGCAGTATCTCCTTCTGAGGAGACAAGCTGTTGTTCAGCTTAAAAAGTGGTTTGTCTCTTCTGCAATGGAAACTGCTGCAGTAGAAAAAACTAACACAGCAACCAAGGCTGCCTTCTTGTGGGTACTTAGCTGGGAATTAGCCCCATTGAACTCAGTAAAATTTCACCGGAATGTGCACGGGATTGCAACATAAACACACAGCTCTTTTCTCTGGATACTATTCTATTCTGTTTGGATCACAACTGACATTTTAAAAAATCATTTTAGTTGCATAACCAGAGGAGGAAACAACAACATGCTGTTTGACTGATACTTCTTTGTATATTCAATTTTATATGTTTATAAATGCAGCCTGGTTGTTTTCATTATTCCATCCGAAAAGCCTACTCAATCAATAAAATGTAGCTGTTTGCTTGGTGGTCTTAAAAGGAGAAGATCCTAAAGCTGCAGAAGGCTGATGGGTCTTTATCAGGACCTAATAAAATGCCACCAAGTAGTAAGGAAACTTTTGAAAAGTGCCTCGCTTCCACTAAATCAGGGCTATGAAACAAAAGGTCCATAGGCCTTATGTTCTGGGCAATGAAGTCATGCACTAATAGGACAAATGGTTGCTACCAATCATGGCTTCTTTGTCTTTTGCAACTGCCTCTCCTAACATTCACTTTACATTACTTGTGCAAATGTCCAGGAGTGTGGAGAATATAAGAATTGGGGCATGGTGGAAAGAGCCTCCACATGATAGCAAACCTTGGTTGGGTTGTCATGGATGTACTCTCCATTTCCATTGCTCATTTCCTTTGACTTGGGCTAATGACAGTTTGTTATAATGTTGAAATGGTGAGATCTATTTATTTGCTGACCATTTGTTGATCTATTTAAACTGCTGGCCATTCAAAGGGAGGATGAGTTGTGTGAGCCTGAGGTGGGATCTGATGCTCCAACCATGGTTTGATGGTTGCATGCTCAGCAAGAGATATATAAGCCAGGTGCCAAATGACTCATTGAGCCAGTGTCACAGTCACCAAAATTGAATGCCCATTTGCCATTTTGGGCCAGATGGCTCAAAAGTAGTATTTTTCAACACGACTTTTTGGTTCCCGAAATTCATTCCCATTGTGCAGATCAAATATAACAGATAGAATTCTATAGGATGGTGTGCAAAACGGTCAAGATCCAAGGATCCCCAGGCATGCACCTCCAGATGGTGGAGATGTCCGGTGCTATTCTGGCACCCAGACATTTTCACTTGGTTGCAAGTGACCAATAGCCAGGTGCAAAATGATCCTGGCACCTGGTGAATTTTGAATGCTGCAGATGAATGCAAATCACGAATAAAAATATCTTTATAGGTCACGTTCATACAGTTGGATGGTGATTTGGACTTGAAACTGGAAGACCTTAGTTCAGGTGGCTCCTCTGCCATAAACACATCTGGAGCACTTGTGCAAAGTTGCTCTCTTACAGCCCCAGTTTTCCCATTTGCAAAATAGGACTATCTGCAAGGTAATGGTGGTTGGAATGAAGAAAACAATTCTTTGTAAAGTAATTCACAACTTAAGAAGCGTAAGAAATTTTTGTACTGTTCTGGTGGGAACTAGGATATGAGCCTCACCATGTCTCCTTGGTTATTTAATCTTCAGCACTAGAAGGAGAACACAATATAATCTGTAAGATACTGTAGCTATTATATGTGCATAGCACCTAAAAATACATTGGTTAAAAAGATAACGAAGTGGCTTGCTATCTAAAAATAAACAAGGAACAGGAGGAAAGGGGGAGAAATGCTATCTAAGAATGCGGTGTTGATTTAGTTAGAAGGGAGTGACTAAACTTTTCAATTTTTATCTAATTGTGTTGATATTGAACATTGCAGAGGTGGTGATTCTAATACTATATATCCTGCCACTCCACAATTTATAGGAATGTCAAATTGTGTCCTTGAGAGATTAGTGCTTTTGCTCCAGCACTGCTGGGCTGAGTTGGCATTTGCTTCCATGCAGCCTTGACATAAGGAGTGTAAGGCCTAGTTTGGCTGCAGAATATTTAAGAATAGATATGCAAACATATTTCTGAAGAACATATGCAGTCATCAGTATTCAATCTCTAGCCCAACAACTTGTATATAAAGGCTATTTTACAGTAAGCAAAACAAGTTAGCAAAAGCACTAATTTGCCTTTCTCCCAAGGTACTGTAGCTGTAGAAATTCTAGATTTTTAAAATTATAAATCAGCCTTACTAGGCTGATAAATGAGCATGCAGATCATTAAAACATACAAATCCCTAAAGACAGACAGTGATAATGTAGGAGCTGAGATAGTAGAAATGTCTGTGTCAAATGACCTCTTCAAAGGGTTGCTTGTTTTTCGTTTTCTGCTTTTTATAGAGGTTTGTGTCAGCATATGTGCGTAGATTTTTTCCCCAAAGAAAGAGGCTTTTGAGCTTTGTTATAAAACAAAACTATTGTTTCCTTAAGAATTTTCACACACATATTAATGGAATGATAATAGATGTGGTATATAGTATATTATAGATACCATGGAATGCGCTAGATCTATTTTTATATGTACAGTTGTACTAAATTCGCACCAGCATTCTTAAATATTTCTGGCTTGTTTGATAGCTTGTTAACTTGTATGGAAATCTGGGCAGCGCATGGGGACAAACATAGATTCACTTACTTGAGAGCAAGCCTGACTGAACTCCCCCATGTGTAGCAAGTTGTACAAGCTTATTGGGTGGCCTTGGGAAAACCATGATTTCTCAGCCTAGCCTTGCTGAGGTTAAGGGAGACTTTGTAACTAAAATGAGAGATGCACATTGGAATCTGCCCTTGGTCCTTGTGATAGGGCAGGTAAGATGTTAAATAATGTACACGCATTTGCTAAAATCTGGACACCATTGAGTGGTGGATAATATTTTGCTTAATACCCGGTATGTGTTCCTGGTTGTGTTTTTAAAAGAGAAGCAGGATTTTGTTTGTTTGTTCATCTTGGTTAAAGGTAGCAGAAGGTGTAGTGAGATTTGATGGATGATTTCATTGCTGACAACTTACGAAAAACTCAAATTTATCACCGTTTTCTAATTTAAGGGGGTGTTAAATTTTAGCTGGCTGTTGCTCTGTGCTTTTGTAAAATGGTGTTTTATTAGTACAGTAATTAAGATGCCATTTGCAAACAATCAGTACTTGATTAATGGTGACTGAAAAGGAAAGGGACTGCTTGTTTACAATGCTACCTGAAGAATTTATTTAGTTGTTGCTTTCGACTTCAACAGATTGCATAAGACGTTTTCCCGAAAATAGAATGCAGGTGGCTGGCAGATACCATCAGCAGAAATTTGCAAGCATAGTTCAGAGATCTGCTTTCAACTTCTCCAAACACATCAGGTTCACTGAACTCTGGAGTAGTTATTAAAGTGTCACCCAGGAAAATTATTGGTGCCAGTGGGTAATGTGAACACACTAAGGGCTATTCTAGAGTTCATTGAGCATCTATTTCAGTGTTTTACAGAAATAGTTTGTATCATTTCAGTGTTTTACAGAAATAGTTTGTATCATTTTTACAGATCCTAAGCATACGCTGAGCCCAGGTTTAGTATTTCTCCTTCCCAACCCTCATTTTCTTCCCGCTTATTCTCTCTCTTATATAATTAAATTGTATCTTTTACAGGATGGTGCTTCCCTTTTTAATTTTAGCAGAAGAAAAGTGAATAATTGCTGTTTTAAGAGCAAAAAAAATGATGGCGACTATCTTTGTTTCACAGTACAATCGCATTAAGAAGTGGGCTGGGAAAATTCCAGGTTTTGATTCCCCAGGCATCTAGAAATTTCAGCTGAACAGATGAGGAGAAGCTTGGGGGCTGAACATGTCAAATGACAATTGCGTGTCGTAAGCAAACGGGTACAATTAGTTCTACCTTTTATGTTGGATGATGATACAGATACCGTACAAGCCATAAGGATGTCGTCTTCTGGCTAATTTAGAAGTTTTCCTTTGCTCTCAAACTTCCCCTAGTACCAGGAGAATGCATTTACATTTTTTTTGAGATATAAATCTACATAGTACTGCCATTAACATAATTTAATAATTCACTCTATACTAACAGAAGTTGTTGGATTAGGTAGCCTAAAGTTGGTATGTAATACCAGCCAAATAGGTACAGTGTGTTCCAGTATTAGATATAAATTCAGTCACTGAATGGGAAAAAGTAGGTACTGTACTTATTAAACCAGTGCAGCTGGAGGGTATGGTATGCTGTTTATTCACAATATTTGCATGGAGTCTGTATTAGCTCAGTTGAAGCCAGGTGAGGCCAGCCTGAGGTTTGCCCTATGTTCATGGTTCAGTGTGAGCCTACACAGAATTGAAGATTTTGAGTTAGGTGGGTCTTGTAGCACTATATTGTGCTCTTGCCACTTTCTCCACACTGTGCATAATTTTATATACCTCTATCATGTCCCCTCTTACCTTCCTTTTAACTAAATAGCCTGAAATGTGGTAACCTCTCCTCATAGGGGAGCTGCTCCAGCCTCTTGATCATTTTGGTATACATCAGGAGGCTTAGTTTGGTCAGAATTGAGTATACACTTCAAGGTAAAGGTAAAGGTAAGGGGACCCCTGACCATTAGGTCCAGTCATGACCGACTCTGGGGTTGTGGCGCTCATCTCGCGTTATTGGCCGAGGGAGCCAGCGTACAGCTTCCAGGTCATGTGGCCAGCATGACTAAGCCGCTTCTGGTGAACCAGAGCAACGCACGGAAATGCCCTACCGGTATTTATCTACTTGCACTTTGACGTGCTTTCGAACTGCTAGGTTGGCAGGAGCTGGGACCGAGCAACGGGAGCTCACCCCGTTGCAGGGATTCGAACTCCCGACCTTCTGATAAGCAAGCTCTAGGCTCTGTGGTTTAACCCACAGCGCCACCCGCATCCCTATACACTTCAAGAGTTAACACTAAATGCATTACTTCTGGTAAATGAGCCACCATAGCTGCTAGAGAGCTGTGAAAAGTTGTGTCCTGGGCTTTTTAGACTCGTCTACCCATGTACTATCTGAAACCAAAGGGGCACATCGGTTGACTGATGTGATCCCCCCCAGCTCTTCTACCCTGTTATTGGGGCAGAGTGTGAGTTTGTTCCCTGAAGGAGAGGAGGTCTAGCATTTTGTTGTTTCTAGAGCTGTTCCTGTATGTGTGTTGGTTTCTCCATAGGGAACTGGTTCAGCTGGAGAACCAGCTGTGGTTTTCCATTGCAGAGGTCTGTGTGCTTATTGTGCTGCTTGGAATAAAGGACATTGTATGCCTTGTTGTGGGGTGGGGGATTGTAGGGGTAATTCATTAGTACATTAGTTCATTAGGCAAGAAGTACTGGATAGAATGCTGGGAGGGATCCTGCTGGGTGAGGAGAGCATATCCCTCCCCAAGCAATCAATTCTGCCTCCATGAGGAAGCAAGTCTCATGTTTTTTTGCGAACTGCACAGTTTTATGAGGCGCTGGTGGAAAGGGTGTCCTAATGGAATAAATGCTGCAGCTTTGAAACTGCGCTGCACCTGGAGTCTTGATGATTGCATCTGTTTAGCTGTCCGTCTCAAGGCGTATCTTTTGGGCAATGCCGGCGTCCGGTTTGTTCTCCTGCTCAGTCTGACTGCAAGTGTGATCGGGTGACACCCCGATGCTGAATGGAAACTCTTTAGAGCTGCTGCATTAGCTAATGGTATAACATTTCTAATTGCACTTTGTGAGTTCTTCCCGTGTAATGACCAAACAGCTGCCAATGCTTTAGTTTTAGCCATTAGGTAGGAGTGTGTGTATGTGTGTTCTCCTTTGCAATCAGACTGACTCTTGTTTGCATTGCAAAAACAGCCAATTTTTTTTAGCAAAAGGCCTTTAGGCACCACATACTGGTGGCATGTGGGAATGTTATGTGTCCTATAGTTACGACTACAGCAGTAAAGGGAGATGGTTCCCAGCAACAAGTTTACATATGACCTTGTAAACAAAGATACGAGGTGATATAGTTGCTGGAAAGGACAACATGGGTCAAATACTGCCTGGACCTTTTTTAAGAATGTGAGAAGAGTCATACTGGATTGGACCAATGGCCTGTATAGTCCAGCATTCTGTTTTCACATTGGCCAGTCAGATGCCTGTAGGAAGCCCAGGAGTTGGACATGAATGCACCAGAGCTCTCCTGTTCACCTTCACCGGCAACTGGGATTGAGGGGCATATGGCCTATTGAGGGGCATATGGGAAGGAGTAACACAGTCATCATGAGTAGCAAAAATGGGTAAGTCTTTTCCTCTGTCAATCTCTCTGATTCCCTTTTAAGTCCACCCAAGTTGGTGGCCGTTTGTACAAACTGCAGTAGTGAATGTGATAGTTAAAAACTCTGCAGCGTGTGAAGAAATACCTACCGATCTCTTCCCCCCCCCAAACATTGAGGGTCCCCGCCAATTATGAGAGAAGGAGCAAATTTTTCCCCTGTCTACTTCCTCAACAACATGTATTGCTTTACAGTATATACTTCTGTCATGTCCTCCCGCACCTGCTATAAAGTTATGAACATTGTAAGATTTCCTCTTAGGGGAGTTGTTCTAGTGCCTTGGTCATTTTAGTACACATTCTAGCGGTGCTTCTGCTACTGTATTTCGGAGAGAGCTGGCCATCCTGAGTTCCTCCCTCTGTTGCAGCCTCCCCCAACCTGGTGCCCTCTAGATGTTTGGCTGTGACTCCCATCGGCTTCGGCCAGTTTCGCCAATGTCAGGGATGATGGAAGTTGTGTCTGAAATACTTGGAGAGCTATACCAGTTTGGGGAAAGCTTCTCTGATGCAACCAAGCATTACTGCCATGAAGGAGTGATACTACAATACTTGTGTGTTTTGTAGAATTATAATGACCCAGATGACTTTGAAAGAGTATACAGAGCCAACAAACAAGATTTTTCTCTCTCTGTGGGTGGGAGGACAGGGGTTGGCATTTGAGAAAAGAAAATCCTTGCATGGTTTTTGAAACATGTTTTCTTTGGCAAGGTACCTGTGTTCTTTTGTGTATTCTTCACAATTGGGGTGTTAAATCAAATTACTTATCAGAAAACTGCAGGATGGGCCGAAACTCGGTGATAGAGGAGTAGCTCTGCAAGCAAAAGGTCTCGGATACAACCCCTGGCATCTCCAGGCAGGACTGGGAAACACTCCAGTCTGGAAACCTGGAGAGCTGCTACTGCTAGTAACTGCAGTAGATGATAATGAGCTAGTTAGATGGACCAGTGGCATAACTTATAAGGGAAATTCCTGTGTACAGTAATAACAAGCTGCATAATAAGTAAGCACCCATTATCTTATTTTTGATTGTAGCTAATTACCACAAGGAAATAATTTTATTGGAATACAGTAAACTTTTCTAAGGAAAGACATTAAAAAAACACATTAAATGCAATTTCCTACATTGGAATGTAGTGTTAGTTGGCATCTGCTTGTCTCGGGAGACAATGGAGGAGGACGTCTTTGGAGGTGAAGTTGAACCGTTGGAGGGTTGCAGCGCCTGTTGTGGCTCTAGAGACATGTTTTGTTGCAGCTGGGGCAGACAAAGGCGTCCAGTTCTGTTGCTGCAGATGCACCATGACATTTCTTCTCTCTGCTCTCCTCCCAGCAGTCGTTCCTCTTCTGGTCCTAACCACAGATTTGATTAAACCAGGCAAAGGCAGACTCGGCCCTCCAGATGTTTTGGGACTACAACTCCCATCGACCCTAGCTAATATGACCAATGGTCAGGGATGATGGGAATTGTAGTCTTAAAACATCTGGCGGGCTGAGTTTGCCTATGCCTGGATTAAACAATCAAATGCAAGCAGTTTGTTTTATAAGTATTAGCAGATATGTGAAGACGGAGATGATAGTTTAAATGAATTTGAAGTAAGTCTGCTATCCTGTAGTAGAGAATCTGTGCCTGGACTGCAGGGTTTGCAATTCAACATCTTCAGAAGCAGCTATTTGCTAATTTTGCCTAGGTCTTATCTAAACTCAGCTAATGCTATTGGCCACTGCATATATTTGAAATTGGCTGGAACTGTATGTGCCATGTGTGATTTTCATTTTATTTTAAAGCTGCTCCTTTTACCATTCTGCTCCTATATCTTTGCTTTGAGTAAAATGAAAATTGATTTACTGGGCCCCTTTTTAAGCTGAAAAAACTAGTCTTTTCAATATTGATTTATATGAAGATGTTCCATGTTGGTGCTACTTCACCCCTCCCCTCCTGTGGATTTAGTGGCATTGCGCGCGCACACGCACACACACACACACACACACACACACACACACACACAAACCCCCTCTCTTCCGTTACTTAATTATTGCAGCTGTTCCTTTAAAAATAAGATTAGCTTGAAAAAGGTTTAGGTAGGAAAAGTCTGCAGGAAGGAAAACAGTCATCCAAGCAAGGTCAACAAGGAGGTAAAGCTTTATTTGACTGGAATGTTAACTGCGGCTCCATAGTAACATGTATGTTTTCTTGCCAAATGCCCTTATTTGGTTGCGGTACAGATTTGAAAAGATTCACTTACACTAGGATGTGAAACAACATTCCCCCCCCAACCCTTAGATTATTTTTTTTGAAGGCCATGGTTTGGTAAAATCCTTACTTTTGCAATAGGAGAGCAATAGCTTTCTCTCCTTGCTCCCACCCCCACCCTCCAATAAAAATAAAATAAAATGACACTTCAAAACTCTGGTTCAAATTTATTTATTGATTTCTTCCGGTTCTAGCATTGTCACAATGCACAAGTGGTTGAATTACTAAATGAGGCAAAATAAGGATGTATTTTATCTCTCGGAATTTATCGCTCTCTTCTTGGATGTGCAAAGCAACCTGCTTGCACTAAGGTATGCAGTGCAGAATGAGATGTCTGTATTTTGAGAAATTAGAAGGCCATTAAGCTTTACAATGGCAGATGTAGTCATTAGAAGTTAATTTGTTTTGTGAAGTTATCTAGCAGTTTCAGAATCCTGATTGGCCTTCCAATTAAATGGCAGTTGTCTAGCATAGCATTCTTGGATGGGCGGGGGAAACACCCCTTTTGTTCCTAATACTGCCTTGGTGGGTGTTTACGTCTGCTGCTGTTTCAACAATAAGCAAGGGAAGAGAGATGTGATGCACTTGGATTCTGAGGAAGATGTAAGCAACAGGCATGGGACCTCAGTAGCAATTTACCAGAGTCCATCAGGACAATTTTTGTAACAGGAACATAGGAATGGCCTCATCCCAAGTCACACCATTATCTATCTAGCTCACTATCATCTACACTGACTGGTAGCAGCTCTCCAGAATTTCAGACAAGAGTTCTCTTCCAGCCCTACCTGGAGATGCCAGGGATTGAACCTGGGACCTTCTCCACACAAGTCAGATGCTCTACCACTGAGCTATGGCACTCCCCCAATATTCCTAATACTTGTAAGTGTACGTAGTAGCTCTGTCCTTTGGCTTGTGTGTCTGTTCTGGGCTTCGACCCTTCGCTTCTGGGCTCTGTGGTACCATTTGTGATGAAATGATGTCACTTCTATTGACACTGCAAAGTTGATTGTGCAGCAAATATAGACTCCCTAAAGATAGTGGCATTTCCCTTCGGAAGTCTGTTTTTAAAGATTTTCAAAAGGTGAAACTAGGTACTGTAGAGATGTAAAACTGGGTGAGTGAGACCCATTGCACTTGGTGTAATGTACTTCTGAGCAAACAAACCTAGAAGCAGGCTGCAAGTGCCTAGAGAAAAGAGCTTTCCTGGACCCATATTTATTTATATTCTTCTCCATCTCTTATCTTATTTATATGCTGCTCCTTCATGCACCTGGTGCACCCATATCATCCCTGGGCCGATTTAAACAGTATAATTGGCTCAATATTATGTCTCAACTGGCCATAGTTTCTCATTTCATATCAGAAAGAGAATCAACCACCTCCACTCAGTTTGTCTAGGGCATTGTAGGAGCTGGTTGAGCTGACCTTTCTGCCTAAGAATATTGTTTTCCTGTGTTTATTCAGCCATCTTAAAAAAAGGGGGCAAGATCTGGGTTTTCCTGTCCCTCTGCTTTTCCAAGGCAGAGAAAGGGGATTGAAAGAGTGTTGGTGCCATTGTAGACCATATGTTACATGAATAAATGCATTTAATGTGATTTCTTTTATACAAGATCAGGATTGGGGCCATGTCATGCCTGGAGGGTGGGCTTTAACGCTTCCCTTTCACATAATCTCAACAGAAATCATGCTTCCAAGCAAGGTGCGTATTGGCACCAATGGCAGTTTTACCTCCTGGGGCAAATACATAGTAGCTGGGGATAAAATGGGTGAGATTCCCCCCCTCCCAGAATGAGAGCATGAAGGGAATGTCTTAAACCTGCTCGCTGCACACAGTTGTCCCCGTCCTGATTTAGCTCCTCAAGGCTGCTGATTTTAAGTGCAGCCACACACATGGTGGCATAACCTAGTTTATTCCCTTAGTCTAGCCAGCAGAACACATTCTTCAAAATGGAATCTAGTATGTAATACAAACCTCTATTTTGGAGGACACATATGAGTGTTTCTCTCCTACATCTCCCTTGACCCTGTCCCAGGAAGGAGAAGAGAGATCTCTGACCACGGGGCCTCCAGAGGAGATTTTTGTAGCCTTTCCCCTCTCATTTCCAGGAGGGGGCAGGAAGAGGAGCAGCTGTTGGTAGTCTAGTGCAACTGAATGCACCTGGTTATTTTCATATTTGTGGTGATACTGGTGGTTAGATGATTCCTTGGAACTGCATTGGCGTAACTCTTAGTGGTGGCCGATTATGAGCATAGTGTTATGCTTCTAATATTTTCTAATTAGCAGCAGCTCCGTGGAATCCCTAGAATATTTTGAAAAGCATTACCAAGCAGTATTCACTTTAATATGGAGATCACGTTTAAGAATGTTCAAAAGGCCTTTTCAAAAATCCTCAGATTCAAGAGCTTTGACAGAATTGTTATAGGTTACTGTGTCAACGAGGAATTGACGGACACTTAAACCTCTGGATTATGCTGCCATGTGTGTGTGCTAAATCTGCATTCATTTCACATTCATTTCAAGATTCTCTAAGGCAAACTTTAATTTTCACTCCCTTTCTGCCTGTATTATTATTATTATTTAAAGTGGCTTTGCTTCAATATGACTTCCATAATTTTACAGTGATCAGGGAAGTAGGGTCTGCAGTGTTTAAAGCTTCAAAACACAAGCTATTAACACTCTCACATTAAAAGTTAAAAATCTAGCTAGGAGTATTCCACACCTTTTGAACTCTATCCATCAAAGTATATCAAGCGATTGTAAAAACATCCATTGCAGCTCTTCCATGTTATTGAACTAAGCTTCTACTTTTTTACCACCCCCATTCTATTTTTCGCCTCCTGAAATAATGCATCAGCTAATAGTGGAGAACTAGGATATATTGTGGTCCCTTTCAATAGTATGGAAGCATGTTGTTTGAAATCTGAACACAATGGCAGAAGTGTGTTGTTCACCAGGCTAGCTATCTCAAATAAGGATGTCTTAGGGCTGATGCTTAAGACTCTTATTAGGAAGTCCAACTCATTAGGAAGAAATCAGTGGTATGAGAGACTGGATGAAATGTGACCTTTGCCTGTTCCTCCATACAGAATATCTCTGGGTATGCAGCTATATAGAGGGAATCCAATCTGATTTAGCATGTGCCTAGGTACACCTGCCATTTCTGGTGATGATTCATTTGGTCACAGTTGCTGAAAAATGTACAGTGGTGTTCTCTGTCTCTCTCATTGTAGCATATCTGGAAGTTTACAATTGTGGCAGGCCACTCTGAGCTTCATAGTAGAGATGGATTGTACATTTGTACAATCCTGCAACCACACTTCAATGAAATGGTGTTTACTATAGTCAGGGGGAGGGGGAGTGTTGTCAGCAGCATACCTACTAATTGGGTTTGCCATTTGCTCTGCTTTGAAGAATCCTCATCACCAGAGTAGAAATATGGCTACACTTTGATATTTTTTTTTAAATGTTACTGTCCTTTTAAGCTCATTGACACATGTCCTGTAACTTCACCAGAACGCTGCCATCTTGTTAGCGTATTCTGCTAATTCTGAAGTGGGTTGTATCAAAAGTAGCATGTTCACACCTTCCTCTGCAGCATTGATTACTTATGAAGGGAATCTTAACAGCTAGTGTATATGGAAACTTCATGCATTATTATTTAAGAGACAGCAAGTTTTAATGCAGCAGAAGAATATATTTGTTTATCTTGAATAGTGAGGAGGGTTGCTAGTAACATCCAGTACTAAAGATGGTCTCCCATTTCAATGAGGAATCTGGCTATGCAGCAACCACGAAAACCTGGCAAATATAGCAGCACTGCTAAGAAGAGGCTGCACACTCATCCATACTGTTGTTTGATGTGGATAGTCGGCTTCCTGTGTACCTCCATTAATTCTCCATTGTCCATATCATGCTCTCCTCCAAACCACTGCCTTCCCACACTTTCTCCTCCCTCATGCCAGATTTTCTCATACCAGGGATACTCATACTCAGGAAAAGAAGAGGGTGTGAGAAAATCCAGACTGAAGGAAGTGTGGGAAGGCAGTGATTTGGAGGAGAACTTCACATGGACAGCAGAGACTGTCATAAGGGAGGCACAGGAAGCTTATTACCCACAATAAATAACAATATGGACTAGCCCTCACTTCACTATAGAGCGAAATGTGAGCAGTTTTCAAAGTGTGTACCTGGTGTCTTGCATCTGAAGGCATTGGGAGCAGGAAAACCTTGTCACAGTTTCTTAAACTTTTTTATTTTTATTTCACTGATTAAAACAACAATAAGAGTTATCAATTCTGGCCTTCATCGCTTTAGAGTCTGCAAAGAGGAAGAGAAGGCAAAATGGAAAGGAACAGGAACATAATTTGAAGGCAAATAGAGACATTTGTTGTAGTTGTCAGCCATGGAAAGACTTGACTTAATTTTGCCTCCCCCCCCCTCATCGCATGCTTTTGAAAGCCCCAGTGTGGTGCATTGCATGGTTCCCAGCCCCCTGAATATTAGCATGTGCTTTTTCATGATTATTGGACTGCTGTTCTTTAAAAAATAGTAAAAAATAGCACCAACTGCTGTGTCCCCTGCACAGCAATATAATTACGGGTTCTGAAAAATATGAGATGAAAAGAGGTGGGTCAGTGTTTTGAGAAATATCTCAGCAGGGTTCTGAAGTTAGTAGGAGTTGAACAAGGTGAGTTTGTTTCCTTCCCACAGCCAATCTATTGGTACCTAGTCCCTTATTCACTTTATAATACTGTACTCTGTGTGTGTGTGTGTGTGTGTGTGTGTGTGTGTGTGTGTGTAGCATTATTAACATGAAGACTGAAATATATGCAACTTTCAAAAATGGGCTTAAATATTTGGCTTTATCTCTGCCAATGGATTTATACAAAATACAATAAATGAGCTTCTATGTGAAATAATGGCTAGATGCAAGTGGTTGGGTGTTTTTGGGGGATGGGGGTGGGGTGCTTTTTGTTTGTTAATCGACACAACAAAGGGCAACAGATCCAAATGAGTTTGAAATGTTTTTCTCTCCTCAAGTTTCGCATTTTTCAAAGTCATTAATTTCCCCAGCATTGGATAAACTTCAAAAGGCACAACAGAGAAGAACAGTCTTTGTTTTGCTCTTTTAAAAATTATCTACCTGACACTTAGTGTCATAGCAAATAACCTAGCTCATTATTTTTCCAGAACTGTGTTTATGTTGCCCTTTCTTTTCTGCCCTGATACACTGTATGGACAAGCTTTCTCAAATCACCTTCACTGTTACTTCTCTGCTAGCTCTCACCTCCTCGTGTAACTACTCCCCATTCTTTGCCCTTGAGTTCAAGAGTCTGCCAACAGTAACAGGCAGGGGGAAAGGGGAGGTAGGAGAATTAAGATTGGGAGCTCAGAAATGCTGTAGCAGCACTTCAAGATTAAGATTTTAATAAATTCCACCTTGCCTTTTTTTAAAGGATCCTCCTCCTTTCCAGTACATGGTATTTATAAATCAGCTTTTGAGCCACTGACCTTGTCGGTTGTCCCACTTACTGATTACTGTGTGTTTTCTAGTTGGTCCTTTTTATTATTATTACTTTTTTGCTATGATTACAAATGCACACTAAAATAGATGTGTATGTTGGAGTGCATCTTTATGAAAAATAAAATGTCCAGTTGCCTTCATCTACACATAGAGAGGTTGGCTTGCTTGTGTTATCCAGAGAAATCTGTGTTAGCAGGAACGTCTCTTCTCTCTTTTTGGCACACTCAACTGGAGAGGGCTGTTGGATGGAAGATCTTAACCAGTTGGTAAGGGATTTGACTAGATGACACTTGGTTCCATTCCCAGGATGTGCAGTTCACATCCTATTGAAATTAGCACAAACACTCCCCAGTACTTCAGAAACTCTGGATTGTACCCTGATTGATGCTTTAAGTATTTATGTTGTTTTTAGTGGATGGTGTAAAAACTCTTTGGGAGAAGTAGATGAAGGGAGCTTTTGAAATTGGGCTTCTCTGCCTTGCAGCCTTGAGTTTCAGAGCTTGCTCCCTCCCCCCCTCTCTCTGTTCCTCTTTTGCTTCCTAAAAAGATGCATTTGTAGTAGAGTACTACTCAGATCCATGAGGCTTCCTCACCTTCTTTTTGCAAAGGAGAAAACGTGGTTACAAAAATATTGTTTTTGTGAACTGCCCTGAGATGATGAAGGGCAGTATATAAATCTAATAAATAAAACAAAATAAGTAAAATGGACACTTTGAAAACTTTGATTACCAGTGACGGTTGCCCCTCATCAAACTTTCCCACAGTTGTGTTTTTCAACTTTCCATTACCTTCCTGATTTTTTTTTAAAAGATGCTGAAAGAAATTCAAGTTCTCATAGCTTGCTTAAAGTGGACAGAGTCCAAGAAAAAGGCAGTTCTTCTTTCTTTCTTTTCCTTTTTTTACTCTGAGGCATTCTTTACTCAACAGCTCATTAACCGTTAAGATGATGAGGGCAGGGCAGCGGATAGTGCCCATGGCCAGCCCAGCCAAATAAGAAATCTGTGTTTTTAACCCCCACTTTTTCTCTCTCCCTTAATGCTAAGCATTTCCTTGGCACCGATTTCCTAGTGAAGAAACTGCATGGGGACAGAACAAGGAAGCGTTAGGCCAGGCCTGCTTCAAGCTGTTCTCACGAACTAAATGACTGCATGCGGAAGGGAATAATAAGCTGGCTGTCTCTGCAGTTATGATCTGGCTGTGTGAGTCAATTGGTCTGCTAAATCCATTACATTCTCATGCCGTTTAGATTAAGAGGAAAGAAGAGCACTGACCTCTGGCCCAACAGTGAGATCACAATTAAAATCCTGAAGTATTTATAGAGCTTCCCCGGTTTTCTTTTCATTACATTTTTTAATGTAGTCATGGACTTTCCTTCAAAATCACCACAGTTTTTTTAACTTTTTAAGCAAACATAGCTTTTCAGTAGATGAGATTTTTTCCCTTCCTTGTTAAAGCTGTGTTTATCATAGAACGCTACAATACATCAATTTATGACCATCTGTCCCTCCAGCTCATTACTGTCTGCATTGACTAGCAGTGGCTCTCCAGGAGTTTCAGATGCAGACTTTCCCAGCCTTGCCCAGAAATGCCGGGACTCAACTTAGGACCTTTTTGCACGGGAAACATATGCTTGAGCTATAGCACATCATTAATGGCATGGACCATTGGTTTCTAATAGGTATGGACCTGCATTGAACAAAGCTGTACTGAGTGCCTTGGGGACAGGATACTTCTTACCCTTGTTTCATATCGATAAATTCAATAAATGAAAAGGTTTTTCAGAAGTATTTGACTGCCCCATATATACTGTAATTTTTTAAATAATAATTTTTATTGAGTTTACATTTTTACCACATTCACAATCCATTAATTAATCTCACCACAAAAAACATTGCTCAAGCTGAGCTTCGACTCCCCCCCCCATCCCACTCTCTGGCTTTCATAAGTATTAATTTAGATCTTAGCATTTCTATAACAACCTATTTACCTTCTTTCTATCTTAATAAAATGACTGCCCCATATTTTTAAGGCAATTTCACACTACCAAAACATCTTAGATGTTAGAATTCTGCCCACTCATGAATGTCTCCCCCTCTTTCCACTTTTGCAGGCACAAATAGTACCCTGAATTATTATTATTTTTTTTGGGGGGGGGAGAGATTAGGACAGCTCTAAAACAAACAAGCAAAGACAAAGCCTGCCCCGTCTCTGATCACATTATACAAACTCCCAAATTACATGGGACCATGAAGTTGTGGAAACTGGATTCTTTAATGCCATGTGCTTTAGTTAGGTTAGCTATTTGGGAGAATTAGTAATAGCCAGCTTCTTCCCAGATTTGCAAGTTCATTCTCACTACACCTGTTGAGTGAAGCTAGAGGAATCTCATAGTTCCAAGGCATGTGTGGAGTGCCAGCTGAACCATGCCCCTCTGTATTTTGAAATGCAACTAGGACTTATTTTAGTGGCTTTATGTTAGGGCGGCACCAGAACCGAGTTATCTGTGATGCAACTGATCATTTAGTTAATTTTTTGTTTTGTTCTTTTAACTTCATTTGGCAGTGGGGAGGGGGGGGGAGAAGTTGCACCCTCTGCACCCCTATGTCTATGCCCATGAACGCAGCAGCATATAGATGCCTCACACCATTATCATCGTTATGATTATTTAAAAACCTTTTGTTTTTTAAGCTAAAGAACTGCAGGTAAGTGGTTTTGCAATGCCAGTGCCAAAATGCTTCTCTTCCCTCACCAGTCAACCTGGACTCTCATGAACCCTCCCTGTGGCATTCTAACTATGTTGACCTGGTTACTATAATAGCATGGAGACTTCGGGGCTCTATTTCTTCCAAATATTGCCCATTATACAAATGCTTCATACAGCTATTGCTAATAGGCATCGACACAGTGTGCTGCACGTAACCTTGTAAAGGTGTGGTACTGAGTCAGCTCCACATTTTTCAAACAGATTCCTCGACCTTTCTCTGTACTGTATATATTTTCATTTGCACGTGGCTATCATGGACATCACATTTGCACCAGCCCTTCCAAGACATTCGTTCTGCTTCTGCTTCTGCTGCCAAGATGTGACTCGTGCTATGAGATCAGAATCAAATTCTGAAGTGGAGTCATCCTTGCAGTGCAGATCAGCGTGGGCAGGAAAGGTCATTGTGCTCTTCCTTTGGGATAAATCTGTGGTGAGGTGAGGGAAGAGGAAGCCTGCTTATGTTCCCTTGACCAAGATTCATATCTTTGGCAGTGTTTGAAAAAAGGACTTAATTAGATATTTGTGTAATACAGAGGATAAGGCCTATCAACTGCTATTAGCCATGACTGCTAAAGGAATCCTTGTTTGGGGAACAGACTTCTAAGCCAGAAGAAATCGGAATAAAGAAGTTATAGCTAGATTGAAATTTAATGAGCTTAGGTTACAAGAGGGTAGGCTTTGGTTAAACAGGTTCAAGGTTCTTGTATTAATTCACAAGGGCCTTAATTTGTTTTTAAGAGATCTCAGGGACCACTGGATTCCTTATAACCTTGCCTGATCATTTGTTAGTGCCCCCTCCATGGCTTGGATGCATGGTTCATTTCCACATGGAGTATTCTGGGCCCAATTTTGTGGAACCCTCTACTAGTTCAGGTCAGACAGGCCCCCTCCCTCTTTAATTTCTGGTGCTTACTGAAGACTGTTTTGTTAATTCCAGCAACATTTTAATTGAAGTCTGATAGGCATTCGGCACGGAACTGTATTCGTGTCACATGGAGCTCCCACTGAGGCCAGCGTTACAGGAGGTGTAGCAGCTCTGGATTTCTTATGTAGAGCAGGCAATTGGCCTACAAGACCCTCTCCAACTCTTGTAATCTGTGAGTAGAAGACCACACAGTAGTAGCCTTTGGCAAAGATATTTAAACCTCACTCACCAATGCTAAAGGTTTGTATTCCAGTTCCTAGACTTAGTTAGCCTTTTCTGGCAGAAATTCAATGTATGTAACTGCATGGCACAGCAGTGGTGGGAGAAAATAAGTTACCTGTTCCATGACTGTTATGAAACTGTTAAAGACACAGTATTCCCACCAGGACCAAACCTGGCAGGCCTCCTCCCAATTTCAGATTTTTCCAGATGCTGCTCACAGCTGTAGTTTGCAATATGAATCCTACTTTTTTTTAAAAAACGAAACCTAGATAGATGCTAAGTTCTATTCCAGAAATAAAGGTGTGAAATGCCCACAGCTTTGAATATGTTTATATCTCCTGCTGGTCAAAAAATGCTTCTGGATTCCCTTCAAGCCCTATTAAGTCAAAATGTAACAGGTTGGTTCAAACTAAACAATGCTGTTTCCTCTAGGAAACATTGCTTAATGATTACTCTTGAGCATCCTCCCTTCTTTTCTATTTTAAATTTGCATGTTGGGGGTGGCCATTTAAAATGAAATGTTCATGTTCTCTATGGGTGGTCAGAAAACGGGAGACTTATAAAGATGCAAGTTTGTTTTTGCATGGAATCTTCAAAGGCTTCCAGACTTCCTTGCATGATGATACAGTCAGGAAGTTGCGTGGGAGGAATTTTCTGAAGCTGTTTTCTATAATGGGAAACGTACAGCGACCATCCTCCCCCCCCCTTTTTAGCTGCAAGCTAATACAGCTACAGATTCTTTTGTTTTTGTTTTTTTATTTTTGCTTTGTCCCATAAACCTTTTGATTTTTGCCTCAGTTGCCCTCAGTGTTTCTAGGTGTGCACTGTATGAATTTAATTTGGATATGTGGAAATACAAAGTGCTGCATTCATGATTCAAACCGTTAATAAGATTTCTCAGGCTGGGCAACTTTAGCGGACGTACCTTGAGGTGCCTCGTTCTGGGACTTATTCCAGGCCATATGTTTAGCAGATTTCTGTTTCCTGCATCCGATGCATAGAATGAAGGTTAAAATTACAGTCTCTAGCTGTACAACCTAAGTACAAGTGCTCACAATTTCTCTCGGGAAGTCTTGGGAGAATTTATTTAGCCTGGCATAAGTGATAAGGCCGCTGTCATCTGAACTGGTTTCGACAGCAGCATGTTCAAATGCGTTTCGGATAAATGTGGTTCACTTATGTATTAACTTGCAGCTTGTTTGTTTGTTTATAGTCTCCCCCTGCACCCTGCACTTTTCACTGCAAAAAGTTCCCAGAATGGCTTAGGGAAGATAAATACAAACACAAGACGGTCCCTGTATGCAGGCTTGCAATCTAAAAGACACGACAGCAAAGGAAAATGTGGTGGGGAGGAAGGAGGCAAAGGAAGCAAACTCAGGTGCCAGTTCTTAAAGTTAAAAAGTTCTTATAATGCCCAACTGGGGTGGAAACAGTTGAGGGAGAAAATAAGCAAAAACAAAACAAAACCCAGCTGTCTCAGGAGAATAAAGTGGGCCTTTCACTCTCATCTCTTCTGCTGCCGCAGCTAGATATAATGACTGCTGGATGACAGCTGAGAGAGAGAAGGAGCCAAGTGGAGTTTCTCTCAGCTGAGCTGTGAGTTGTAGTCGAAAACTTCTGGGGGGCACTAGCTTGGTGAAGGCTGGCTTAGTGGGCTTTATCACATGTCAAGTGTTCACAGGGAGTAATTCTGGCATCTGCCCCAGACTACTGTTTGGTGGCTGTTGACAGATAGATGAGGGCTAATGAACTGTAGATGAATTGGAACATAGCCGCTTCTAATCATCACCCTTCAGGCTAAGGTGTGTTGGGGTGGATTTGCCCAAAGTAGACCCACCGAAATGCACGAACATGGCTAAATTAGGGCCATTAATTTCAGCAGGTCTCTGCTGAGGAAATCTTAGTTGAGTGCCACCCTTTATTGCTGTTTCTGAGCAGGTGCAATTTGCTCAGTCACTGGTGTGCTTTTTTATCACCTATATGTGATACAATCACGGCACCCAGGAATAACCTGGCACCAGCAGCCCGTGATTCTATAATCCCAGGGATTTTTGAGTGTGACGCACAAGGGGGTGGCGCTGGAGACTGCCTGGTAGCTGCAGCTAGCATAGCTATAGAACTATTGAAATTCTGGGTTCAATTAAATTGGCTGCTCTTGACCCCTTTATGGCCCAAGATAGTCCTGTGACTTGCAATAACTCAGGGAACTTATCTTTTTCTTAGATGTAACCCCTGCTGTAAGGGACGCGGGTGGTGCTGTGGGTTAAACCACTGATCAGAAGGTCGGTGGTTTGAATCCCCGCGACGGGGTGAGCTCCCGTTGCTCGGTCCCAGCTCCTGCCAACCTAGCAGTTCAAAAGCACCTCAAAGTGCAAGTAGATAAATAGGTACCACTCCGACAGGAAGGTAAACAGCATTTCTGTGTTCTGCTCTGGTTCGCCAGAAGCGGCTTTGTCATGCTGGCCACATGACCTGGAAGCTGTACGCCGGCTCCCTCGGCCAATAATATGAGATGAGAGCCTTTTAACCCCTGCGGTCTACTTTGAGGGCTGTTCTCGGGGCTGCCCTGGTTCTGTGAGCCCACCTTCCTCAAATGCCAGCTATAGTTACATTTCAGGCAATATGAGAATAACTCATATGAATATTCTCACAAAAACCTATGCACCACTTCCTCCATTCTTAAAAAATATATATTTAATATATGTTCAGTTTCCCCTTTATTGCAAGGAAGCTTGCATTGATTTGGCTAATTGGGATGCTGCTCAGTCAATTACATGGGAAAAATAAAATGTGTTTAGTTTTCTTGGCAATATGCATTCCTGTTATCTATTTCATAAGCATCTGGAGCTCTTCTAATTGTAACTGGAGATTGCCTTGCGTGTTCCATGCAAACCAGCTTCCCATGACCTCTTTTTTGCTCGCTGTCGGTGCCAGTGGCTCTTCAGGCCTTTCCAGATAACTCATTTTCAGTGCAATAAATATGCAGTTGTTCTTAATCCGTTGCACGAGAGCCAAGCACCATCCCTCAAGTAGCATTTCTGTTGCGAGGAGATGGCAAGGAGATTTCATCCGGCGCTCAAAATGCAATATTTTGTGCCACAGGGAATGTAATTAGGTACCATAGCCATTGCCATGACTGCTGTATTTTATGTGGCTGAACAAGTGTTATGCAGATGTTTTGGATGTGCCCTCTGACCCATTCCCCCCATTCCTGTGCCCATGATCTTTAGTGATTCTGCTATAATAGTCCCTAATATACCCAAATAACTGCTTTAGATACTGAGTGCATGAACTCCCATCGTGTATAGGAGACATAGAATCAAGGAATTGTAGAGCTAGAATATAACATAACTTTTTTCTTAAATAAATAAATACCAGCAAAGTTCCAACACCCTGCCATTTCATCATGAACATTTTCTCTTTCTTTTATTTTAGTTATCTGAAAGCTGCACCCCTCTCCTCACCATAACTGAATCTGAATTATAACAGGGGATGTATAAGTCGGAGATAACAAACCGGGCTATATGCCTGGGTAATTAAGTACAGTGGTACCTCTACTTACGAATAACTCTACTTACGAATGTTTCTACTTATGAACGGAGCTCCATCTGCCATCTTGGATGCAGTTTAGATAGGATTTTTTCTACTTATGAATTTTTAGATAGGGTTGCTTCTACTTACGAATTTTTTCTCCCAATGCATT
Organism: Zootoca vivipara; assembly: GCF_965207765.1. Lineage (NCBI taxonomy): Eukaryota > Metazoa > Chordata > Lepidosauria > Squamata > Lacertidae > Zootoca > Zootoca vivipara. The sequence goes on from NC_142591.1 coordinate 30,032,487, forward strand.
CCTATGGGATTCGACTTACAATTTTTTTCGACTTATGAATGTGTGTTCAGAATGCATTAAATTCGTAAGTAGAGGTACCACTGTAGTGCTGTTGGTAATGCTGGGGCTGGAGATAGGAAGAACAGTGGCAGAGGCAGGCGGAAGAAGGGAAACAGTCCCATGTTGATATAGCTGATTTGAGCTGGCAATTGGCTAATGCAGAACAGGAGCAAGGAACCTGTGCCCATAGTCCTGCAGACGTGTAGGTATTCCATTGGGTTGCACACAAGCTTATTGGGGTCCCAGACGCATGCAGCCCAAGCTAAATGGGTGGGCATCAAGGGGGTGGGGCAAAGGTAGAAGGCATTGATGCCATGCATGCACCCCCCACATGGTGTAGGATGTTATACACAATACATCCACCTGTGGCAGGGGAGGGACTCAGTGGTAACGCTCATGCTTTGAATGAAAACGGTCCCAGGTACAATACTGGCAGTACATCCAGTTTCACTTGTGAGTTGAGAAAGGGGTTCAAATCACCTGCCATGTTGAACTTTTTGGCACAGTTCAACTGAGAAGGTCTTCCATTTTCTTATGCTGTTCCCATTCATTTTCAATATGCATCTGCTGGAGAAATTCCTGCTAAATGGTGTCTTTTGACCATTTTAAAGCAAAGGTGTTTGTTCTGTAAGCAGGGATGGGCAAATATGTCTTTTTCCAGTCTGTGACATTTTCGTACGTCATTACCACAGTTCTGCTCCATTCCATTCAGTATTAACCCCCCCTCTCTCTTAACCGCCCCCCCTAAATAGTGTTCAAATTGTGTTGGATCTTAACTTAGCATTTTGAGAACAGAGTGGCTCCTCCCTCCTGTCCATGGAAGGCTTTTGCTGCAGTGGAAAATCCCACTGGTTGAACTGGGGAGAATGCAATTTTTGCACATTTCTTCACCCCCCTGCAGCTCTCCCCATCCATTTGTTGACGATTGTGGACAAAATGTTAAGCCACAAAATCAAGCTCAACGATCCTGCTGTGATCGGTATGCTGAAGTGACCAAACCTTTCTCAGAAATCGGCAGCACCTACCATTTGTTTCACACCTGCAAAACATTTGTTATGTCCTTTTATTAGGTGCCCCATGGCCAAAGAATCTGTGTAGGAATTGCTAGCCTTCTGTGAAACAAATTCTATAGATCCGTGGCCATGTAAAGAAAAAGCAGTTACCTTGCCTTATATTATTTTACTTGTTTCCGTGAGATCTCAAGGGTGGGTTTGATAATTGCTCCTTTTACAGAAAAGACAAAAAGGAAATGCAGTTCTTGTAGGAACAAAAAAACGGACATTTCCAACGAGTAGTTCTCCAGTACTGATCTGAAGATTTGCTTACATGTAGCAGACACGAGGGCTGGTTTGGTCTACTAGTCTTTTTGCTTTTATGGAGACACCAACCGCCTACCAGCCAGCATATTCCATCAACAGGGTGTCAGTAAACTGGTAGGATGAGTGTGCTGTTATGTGGGCTCTTCGTTCCTGGAAACGAGACATATGGATGAATGTGCTGTTTCCTCTCATTCTGTTTTGTTTTCTATTCTAGGTTATTAATAATATGGAAGCCTTTATAATGAAGACATTTCACCAAAGCCCTATGGTTCTAGGGGACATTGCAAAACATATACACATGGTATAGCATTGCTTTGCTTTTTTTTTTGTAGAACCCCACCCTACTGACTTTGAAATCACTTACTTTTCTTGTGGTCCTAAGAAGATTTGATTGCCACGTACCTCTTACGAAGTACTTGTTGCCACAGCATTTAATGCCTAACTCTGGAACTGTGAACTTGTGGTCTTTCAGGTGGTGATGGACTCCAACTCCCATCAGCCTCAGCTAACATGGCCAATGGTCTGGGATGCTGGGAATTCAGTTAGTGTGCAGTTATGTTAATGGAAACCTTGAGAGAGTTCTTTGCTGTGTTAAAACTGATGTGTTAAAATACAAACAAAACAAAATAGTTTCATCATTAGGGGGTTCATGGCATAGGGGAGGGAAACACATGGTTCACATGTGGACTGCTCATGTTCAATCCTTGAGAACTTCAGCTAAAAGGGTCAGATAAAAACAACCAATACAGTGGTACCTCTAGTTACAAACTTAATTTGTTCTGGAGGTCTGTTCTTAACCTGAAACTGTTCTTAACTAGAGGTGTGCTTTTGCTAATGGGGCCTCTTGCTGCCGCTGCACTGCCAGCACACCATTTCCGTTCTCGTCCTGGGGTCAACGTTCTCAACTTGGTAAATCTTCCAGCTTAGTGGAGTTTGTAACCTGAAGCATTTGTAACCTGAGGCATTTGCAACTTGAGGTACCACTGTACAGATACTGCACCTTGTGACCTTGAAGAGCTGCTGCAAGTCAGAGTAGACGATGTTGCATTAGATGAACAAGTAGTCTGATTTAGTATAAATCAGCTTTTGATGTTCAGGGAATTGTTTTCAGGGAAATGCATTACTTCAATTTAACCTACTCCCCCAATGGTTTATAAGCAGCTCAAATGAACAGTAACCTGTGCCTCTTTTTTTGGGTTCTCTCCCTGACCTTCCTAAGATCTGATTACATAGCAGCATACAATAAATAATTTACATCAGAAGGGCTGTTTTGTATTATATTAATGTAGCATAAATATTCCTTGTAGTAGTGGAAGGCATTCTGATGGTATTATAGGACAGTGCAGTGGGTTTAAAAAACAAACGGGTTAAAAACGTGAAACTAACAGTTGCCTTCCCCACTTTGGTTCAAGAAAAGGAGGACATTTCTTTCTGTTGGAAAACAGTAAATCAAATACCCATAAGAGGGATTTGGGGAATTGACGTACTTTGCACAAATTCTTCTGAAACATGAACATGTGTGGTTTGTGTGTGTACAGTTAAATGCTTTTTAGGGTGGAAGTTTCTCTAAGTAGGGCTGTGTTGCTCTCTGTTTAGAATGAAAGAGACAGCTGTAGGTACCCATAAGAACTAACTCTATCACAATGACAGAATGAAAAAACATTCCTACATGTGTTACAGATTGCTTAGAACTTGGATAAGACCACTGGAAAAATGATTTTGCACTGCAGCCCAAGATAATCTTTGGTATGCATAACACAAGTATATGTGTGCCTAAGGAGGACAAGTTATTTTAGAGAGCATTTAACTGGGCTTCTTAACAGGAAGGCCCTCCTTGATCTCCTGGCAACTTCCTTGGTCCACTTTGGCAAACAGATCAAACCAGAAACTATTGAATCATTCCCCAATGGCTGGTGTTTGTGCAGAGAGGATTTGATTTGCAACTGAAGTGGGGAGTTATCCAGCCCTCCGTGGCCACTTTGAAATGCAGCTGGGCTACCTGCTTGTCACCAGTCAATCACATGGTTATCATATGACATCACATTGAAAGTTCAAGCTGGGGCGGCAAAGAAATGAGATGCCCAAAGACCTGTTTTTATTACTACCACAATATTTTCAATTTTATGAAGGCAGATTTTGGAGCAGCCCAGTAGTAGATGGAACCTTTCTTCATATGTGGTGGACATTGGAAAAAGTTAAAGTATATTGGGAATTGATATATAATGAAATGGGGAAAAAAAAATTGAAACAACTCCCCCCCAAACCCCCCCAATAACAACCCCAGAGGCTTTTCTGCTAGGAATTGTCCAGACAGAGGTTCCCAGGAGACAGAAGAACTTATTCATGCATGCAACAACAGCGGCTCGGATTTTGTTAGCCCGAAAATGGAAAGTAAGAGCGGTCCCTAGTAAGGAAGATTGGCAATTTAAGATGATAGAATATGCAGAATTAGCTGGTTTAATAAGTAGAATAAGAGAGCAAGAAGAACAGGTATTTAAAGAGGAGTGGAATTTTTTGTCGAGTATATTGAAAATAATTGTGCACAGTTAAAAACTCTGGCAGTATTAAAGTAATTCAACAGTATAACGTATTTTGAACAGATGTAAGATGGGAAAATCAAATTGGATGGACATATTGAAATATGCAGGAATGGTGGATAAGTTAAATGAAACTTGGAAGGGGAGGGAGGGATGTCAGTGAACACATGGTATAATAAAAGATGTTTAATTTGAAATGTAAAATTTGAAAATTGAATAAAAATTATTATTTAAAAAAATAGATGCTAGCTCTTCAATAATCAAGGAGAATAACAGCATCCTGAAGAATCTGGATCCTGCGCCTCTGGCCTCCAGTTTATTGCACTAAGAAAGTGGAAGCTCGGTTATCTTTTATTTTGTCATTGTTTTGTAGAACTACTGTAACTTGATGGCTAATACACTACTTCAGACAAAATTTAAGCCCGAGACACCACTGTGTCAGAAAACTTCTGATACAACAATGTGAATTTTCAATGGAAACGATAGGAGAGAAAACCCTTGAGGAAAACCATATGTTCACATTTTAACATGAATAAGTCATCTCCTCTGTAAAATGTAACCATAATTTGGAACCCTTCCCAGGAGAATTGATGTCGTTTCTCTTTTCCTGTCTTCAGTGTAAATGATGAGAATCATTTTGCTTTGCTTAGGCTGTAGGAGCAAGATTTTTAATCTGTCGGTCTTCATCCCACCAACCCACATTTCAATATAAGTATATATTTTTTCACACACCCCCCTAGAACAGGTGGGAAGGGTCCATTCTGCTTGTTAATTATTCTTTTAATTTCTTTTGTGGCTTGTTGTTGTTTAGTCGTTTAGTCGTGTCCGACTCTTCGTGACCCCATGGACCAGAGCACGCCAGGCACTCCTGTCTTGCACTGCCTCCCGTAGTTTGGTCAAACTCATGTTCGTAGCTTCGAGAACACTGTCCAACTATCTCGTCCTCTGTCGTCCCCTTCTCCTAGTGCCCTCAATCTTTCCCAACATCAGAGTCTTTTCCAAGGATTCTTCTCTTCTCATGAGGTGGCCAAAGTATTGGAGCCTCAGCTTCACGATCTGTCCTTCCAGGGAGCACTCAGGGCTGATTTCCTTAAGAATTGATAGGTTTGATCTTCTAGGTTTGATAATTAAGAATTGATAGGTTTGATCTTTTGTGGCTTAGCCTTAGTCTAAGTATCTGAGGGCTGCAAATAAGTTTGTAGAGTGTAAAATGGAATGCTGGACATCAGTCTTGTCGTGAGCTGCTTGTCCAAGCCAAATAACAATTCCGTCTAGGTAAAGTAGCACATTGGGTCCAATACTCCAGCTGTCCTGTGACATGGGATTGTGTCTCTTGTGACCTGCTAAAGGTTATGAGCAAGTGCATGTGGTGGGGTGTTCCCGTAGAAGGCTGTATTGTTCCACCATTATCAGAATGCAGTTCTACTCTGTCAACAGGTACACTTGAACAAAATTTGTGGTCCCGATCTCCACGATGAGCAATATTTTCTGATGACGTCGACCTAATATTGCTGATGACTAAATGGAATCTGGTTCTGTGAAAGAAAAGGAGCTTAAAAGTCACGGTTGAAACTGAGAAGCATACTTAAGGAAATAGTTCAGTAACACTATTGATTTGGCTGGTGTTTACTGCATTGCTTTAGGATGTACTACATAGGACAGCCCTCATGTTATAATTCCCCCCTCCTGCGTTGGTGTGATGTGGTTCTGTTCTTCTCTTTTAAACAGGGTTTGTCCCAGATACCATTCCATTATCACAGGAGAGCCGTGGTTGCTGGTAAACATCTTGCAGGTAGGAAAGCGTCTATGAACCTTCTAGGATGTTCACCCTTCAGTATTTTCAATTGGATTCCCCCAGCGTTTTAGCTAGAGCTGCTTCACATTTTGTATGAATCTTTTTCTATTGGCATACTCAAAGCATGTGTACAGAGAGTTGAAAAATCCACATAAGCAATAATCACGCTTTGATTGTCTACCTACATGCAAATTGTTACCTATTAACTACTGTGTAGGAGGTTTGTAACATGGGGTGCTCATTTTCATAAATTTAGGTCAGAAAACTTCTTAAAGTTGCTTTGGAAATATGGAAAAATCATCCAAAAAACAATTTTAACACAGGATCTTCATGGATTCCTTCTCCTTTCCTCCCTGAGATGCGATACGGCCTAATAAGACTTGCAATGCTGTCCTAGGCTTCTTTTGAGCAATTCACCCCTTCTCCGAGGAACACATCAAAGGCCCTTTATGAACAGTTGTTCACCCCATGCATCTCTCTCTCTCTCTCTCTCTCTCTCTCTCTCTCACACACACACACACACACACAGAGAGAGAGAGACACACACAGTGGTTGTCCACATTTCTGTCCTTAAAACCCTTTTATGTGAAGAACTCAGACATACATACATACATACGTGTGTGTGTGTGTGTGTGTGTGTGTGTATTTAGAAGTTGTGGAATATATATATATATATATATATATATATATATATATATATATATATATATATATATGATTCTAACACAATACTTCCACAACTTCTAAATGCGGTAGCAGGAAAGATCAAGCGGATGACTCATTCTCAGATTGGATTGTAATTTTAGCTAAGAAAAACACATTCGTGATGTTCCAACAGCTAACGCTTGTTGCAGGGATGTTCTCTTGATGAGGGCTATCATCAATCCTTGCCGAACCTCTTTCATACTGCAAGATCTGTTACTGAGAAAAGCAGGTGTCGAAAGAGATGGTGCATATTACAAAGACATAAAACATTCCAGGAGTTGACTTGCAAAAAGCAGAGCCAGCTGGTGGCAGAGGACAGTAAATTCAGTGTTATGTTGATCCTGCTTTGTTGGCAGACAACATCTGGGCAGCAAAGTTCACACAGCTGGATAAATGTTGCACCCTGTAGTTTCTTTTTCCACTTGGACTGAAATGGAGGTGTTGGGCATATAATCTGACCTGAACACAAGGCCAAGATGGTGCTGTGCAACAGTATTTCCATTCTGTCTGTATCTGTCCTCGTTTCCCCTCATCTCTGCCTCCTCGTTGAAACAGAGAATGCCGAGACAACTTGGTGCTTCAGATAAACAAGATATATAAAGCAGATTATGTAATGAACAACCTGCATTATTGCACATAACAATTGATCCGAATGTGGAATTTTGTAGACACACTTCCTTCTGGAAGAACAATTTGGAGAGCAAGCCATATTCTTCCAGTGGCTCTTTGCTTTATTTATCCATGTATTTATGAATAAAAGTATTTATACCTTGTATACCTGGTCCAAAAGCCAGACCGCCCAACTTGAAATATGAATATAGAGCAGTGTAAGGCCAGGTGTCCCTCTTTAGACTGAGCCTGTATCTTGTTCTACTCATACCACTTTTGCGGTATGCTTTTGCATGCTCACCTCAGTGTATCTGCTGCTGCTGCTAAGTGTTGCCTTGGTCCCATAGCCATATTATATGGCTACAGGAGATTGGGAAACACCAATCTAATGGACAGATGAGATCAGCCCAATCTGGTGCCTTCCAGATGTTTTGGAATGGAGCTGATGGGAGTTAGAGTCCCAAACATCTGGAGGACACCAGAATTGGGAAGTGTCCCAGAAATAGACATCATGAATGAATGTAATCAGAGAAAGAGAGAGAGAAGCTCTGGGCCAAATTTAACGAAGGTGTTCCATTAGTGGGAGCCAGCACAAGAGCTCCTGCTGGAGCAGGGGTCAGCAAACTTTTTCAGCAGGGGGCCGGTCTAGTGTCCCTCAAACCTTGTGGGGGGCCGGACTATATTTTGAAAAAAAATATGAACGAATTCCTATGCCCCACAAATAACCCAGAGATGCATTTTAAATAAAAGGACACATTCTATTCATGTAAAAACACCAGGCAGGCCCCACAAATAACCCAGAGATGCATTTTAAATAAAAGGACACATTCTACTCATGTAAAAACATGCTGATTCCTGGACCATCCGTGGGCCAGATTTAGAAGGCGATTGGGCCGCATCCGGCCCCCAGGCCTTATTTTGGGGACCCCTGTGCTACAGCAACAGGGACTTCCCCCCTCACTCTTTTACACAGACTGATCAGTAGCAAGATACTTACATGTGCATATGCACAAAAGGGGTACATCCAGAATTTTGCAAGCTATCTAAATCAATAACTAAATCAATGCATAAATTTGGAACTTCTGTGAGAAATTACAGTGTGGTCTACTTTTGTGTTTGAGGATATATCTTCCAAACAATGTAGAATCCCGATTATTGTACACCTCATAAAAAAAAAGTTTGCATAGAATTGTAGAGTTGGTAGGGACTCTGAGAGCCATCTAGTCCTTCCCCCTGCAATGCAGGAATCTCAACTAAACCATGTGTATGGAATCATAGAATTGGAATGCTGCTCTTCTGTGACTGGTGTCCAAAGGGCAGAATCATCTAGCTTCTCAAAGCGCATAGACCAAAACCACTATTGAAGATTGGACAGTCTTCCAGAATAGCATGTGATGCACCTGAAAAGGAGATCAGGACTCCCAGTGGACCTTCGGAAGCTACTCTTGAAAGCTTTTAGTAATTTGACAGATTTATCACGGTCCTTTCCCAGGCAAATGGAAGTTTGTTCATTTCTTTTCACATTCATTCATAAATACAATATTGTAGAGTACTTCCTACACCTCAGATGTGGGAGAGTTGGCATTATGTGATAGTTGATAGCTGTAGGTTGGGGAAAAGACAGCATTTTCCCTTCATATTTTTTGCTTTCTAAATATGCCTGTTCACACTGCTCCCAGAGTCTTCTGTAGACCTCATAGTCAGCTAACAGGCCCATGTAGGTCTCAAAATGAATACAGATGGGCCAAATCATTCCAATTGCTATTCACTTTCCCAGAGCCAGCCCACTTGTTGCTTCCCACTCTGAAAACATTTGGAGAGTTTGTCATCCTCAGTAGTGGAAGAAACATATGGTGTTTTGAGCAGTGACGGTATCAACAAAGGAACTTTTCATTTAAGAGTACAGCAATGGGGATAGTTATGCAATCTGAATTATTCATAAAGGGGAAAAATTGAATAGCAATTGTGATCACTAAATCTTACGGTGTTTATTCATTAACTATATTCAACTGCTTATACTTTTGCACTTTCCTTTTCAACTGAAAAGTATCCACTTATTTTGGGCTCAACACGCATAGGTGAAACAAAAAGTGGAAAGAACAGAAATCGTTTGTACTTTTATATGCAAATATTCTGCCATGATAAATAGTGTAGTGGTAAATTTGGAGGTACATATAGGTGAGCATAATGGCATAACCCAGTGTTTCTCAACCAGTGTGCCTCCAGATGTTTTGGGACTACAACTCCCATCATCCCTAGCTAGCAAGACCAGTGGTCAGGAATGATGGGAGTTGTAGTCCCAAAACATCTGGAGGCACACTGGTTGAGAAACACTGGCATAACCCATAACCATATTTCCAAGACCACCAAGAGATGGGTAGGAGGAGTCAGATTTACCGGGGGGGGGGGGGCAAGGGCAGCAGACTCTTACCTTTATTTTTAAAAAGTGAGTACATTGGACATCTCTGAAGAAAGTTAGGGCACAAAACTTGAAGGTAGCTCTCATGCTTGGGTACTCAGCAGGCAGCACAATTGCTAAGGACACGTAATCACTTAAACACATGGGTGTCCATAGCTTAGGTCTAAGCGGGGAACAAGGATGCATAATTATGCAGGATAACCTCTCCTTGACTTTTGTACACCTGCAATATGATGTTTTTTGTTCAAAGGAGCCATGGAAACTGGTGCAAATATATGGCTAGATAATAAAGGAAGACAAATGGGTTTAATTTTTGCAGCTGTCCTTTCCCAACTTCATATAAGTAGGAGTGTGATACCAGTCACCATTTGCGGCACTGCAGCCCAAGCCTTAGTGTGGTCTGATGTCATAGATCACCCACTCATGCATAAAAACAATGTTGTCTAAAAATATATTGGTTTATATTTTTAAGGATATAGAAAACAAATTGTGTTTGAAAAAACATTGAATGCATTTTAAAAGATAAAAAGGGGATTGCAGATAGCATGTGTTAGGGATTGAAATGTATTTGAACCCCTGGGACACTGTATGACTAACTACATGGTTCATCTATATTTAAGCAACTACATATTATCTTATTATCCAGTTACTGTATATTCTTATTCTTATTTCTCTCTTCCACAACCAGCTTTCAATGCCCTGAATGTTACATACCAAAAATGGTGGGTGTTTTTTTTTAAAAAAAAGATAAATGGTGACCCATAAAATGGAACATTATTATGTCAGGTAAAATATATGCTACAACACCTGAGTGACTGTCATGTATCATATTTGTTATTGGTATAAATATACTCCCTTCCTTTATGGCTGGAATAACTGCCGGGCCACCACGGTTTAGCTAGCGAACATTAATGCAGTTCTCTTAGACCTCATGTACAGGTGTTGACAGATCTTTGTTTTTCTTATGGCTTCTTCTAACGATTCAAAATTGAATGAAACAAGAGACTTCTGAATTTGATCTCTTTAGCATTAATGGTGGAATGTACAAATCAGCCATCTGCAATGCATGCTGCAAGAAACTCTCTCTGTGTGTGGGGGGGGGGGCAAGATAATTAGTTTTGAGAAGATTTGTGCAGCATTATGGCAAGATGGAGGAAAAATGGAAGATGTGCTATTATATATCAGTGTCTTGGAAAGACTGATATGAACAGCTGAGACCACACTGTGTGTACCAGTGCTGATAAGTAATGCGCTTGCCTGATATGGGGACTGACTTGAGCTGCAAGATAGCTAGGCTCAGCGTGAAAAACTAATATATATTTAGCTTTCCAGTTGCTTAAAAATGGTGTGTGTGTGTGTGTGTCTGTATGTGAACATTGTTTTGATTTCATAATCTGATGGGACTGAAGTCCAAAGATAATTGGACATCAAGGCAGAATGAGGGAAATGGATAGTCTGAACGGAAGCAAATATTAAACGAACCCTGATTAAAACAGAAAAGGGGAGCTGTTTGCCTTCATTGTCTAGACTAGTGTCCACTGCCGTTTTATCATGTAAGGGACCCTCACACCGTGTTTGCTGGCATTCCATCACTAGCTGTCGCTCCACCGTATCCACTGCAAAGAGTGTTAAGTAAATGGAAGTGATAACTCCGCACAAGAGAGCTATCAACAAGCGAGGAATTTCATCTGTTCGTGGGATATGGAATTCTATCTCTGGAACTAGACCACCCTTGGATAGGCAAGATTGTATTCAATTGAAACGATGTTGGTGGCATGGCTGAATCTCTGCTCTGTTTCTAGGTTCAGACAGCCATGAGATTAGGCCTGTTTCAAGCTGTCTCGTTTCCACGGTTGTGCTCTTTCTTCTGATCCTGATCATTAAGAGCTTAGGTTTCTTCTTGAAATATTAGTATTTGCTGTCACCACACCTTTCCTCCTGTTTGCCCCACCCCGCAAATCAAGCAACCAACTTATCCTTTAGATTCCAGAATGCTTGAATAGTATTTCCATCTCATATACTGGTTTCAGTAGTATACTTGTTACACTTGGCTTATTTTGATCGACACGCTTCTTTGTGTACTTCTGTTCAAAGGAATGTGCTAGTAAGTTGGCAAAAGAAAAATGAATGATGGCACATTCCAGAATACCAGTCACGTTTGCAGCAGGAAAAAGAAGCACCGTCTGGGCTACGGAATCTTAAAGGCTATGGTTACAATAGTGGATGTAGTGGTAATACACCTAAATAAGAATCACAGAATCACAGAAGTTTAGAGTTGGAAGGGATCCTAAGGATCATCTAGTCCAATACTCTGCAATGCAGGAATATGCAGCTGGCCCATGCGGGGATTGAACCTGCAAACTTGGCGTTATCAGCACCATGCGCTAACCAACAGAGCTATCCAGGCTGTCACAAAATATAAAACATTTTTCAGAGCACTTGTAGCTTGTAAGGTAATGGGTACACTGTGCACATTCACATCTTTAAGTGGGTATTTGTGCCTCACGTATATAAACTGAAGCAGGGGAGAATATTTATCCTCCCCTTTTCATGCAACCATTCATCATCTTTGAATGACTTTTGGGGGATAGGCATAAAGAGTTTATGTCTTTCCTTTAAAGATGATGTCTGAGCAAAAGAGAAAAAGCCCTTGGCTGTTTCTTTCTTAAAGGAAAGACAAAAAATCCTTAAAATGCTTCCACTTAAAAATGAATTAAATATTTATTGGGAAGGGGTTAGGGTGTCCTCCAACTCATAAAAATGGTTGGGCAGCATACTTTGTGGCACCAAATTTAAACACCCTAAGCTAGGCACAGATGAAGTTTATTATGTGAACCTCAGCAGAGCCTTGCTGGATCAGACCAAAGGCTCATCTAGTTTAACATCCTGTGTTTCACAGTGACCAGACAGATGCCTATGGGGAGTCCAAAAGCAAGGCATGAGCACAGTAGCATTATCTTGCTGCTATTTCACAGCAGATGCTTTGCAAAGGCAGGCTACCTCTGATGGCTAGTTGCCACTGATAGCCTTATTGTCTGTGAATTTGCTTAATCCCACTTTAAATTCTTTATGTTTGTGGCCATTACAATACCTTGTAATTTCCTGAATCCCACTTGGATTCTTGTTTAAAAAACTGGTGTTATATTTGCCGCTTTCCAGCCGTAAGTATGGAGGCTGATCTTAGGGATATTTCACATTTGATTCTTTAAAGAACTTTTGGGTGGTGAATAACATCCGGACCAAGTGATCTGTTAATTTTCAGCTTGTTCATAAGGACTAGAACTTTTTCTCTTGTCCTCATATTTGTCTTGGATCTTATGACTCCCTCCTTGGAAATGTCAGTTCAGGCATCTTCTACGTATTCTGCAGTGAAGACAGGAGCAAAAAATTAATTCAGTTTCCCTCAATGTGGAGCCGAGTAGGAAATTAAACCCCAAACTTGGTTAAGCAAAGAACTTTGGATTTAAGGAGATTTTGTCTTATTGACTTCTCTGTGCCTGCAGGTTGCCTCAAATCTGAGAATTCCAGCTTAACTGGAAAATAGATCAGACTGGCAAATTGATTTTCTTGCATTCTCACATGACTCCTAAAGGAGATATCTAATTATCTGAAACCTCGCTCCATAAATACCCTGCTTCCTGCTGGCCCAGAGTACCACTTGGGAGTTCAATACAGTAAAGTACAAGCCACATCAAAGCATATTATACTTTCCCCCTAAAACGTATGTATTTAATTTTAGAAGGGGACTGAAAGTTAAGCAGGCACTTGGAAAAATTGTCTTCCAAACTTGATTGATACTTTAAAAAGGGGTGGGTGGGTGGGAAGCATAATCAACACATTTTTCAGCCAGCGCCTTAAAGAACAGAGCTATGACATTTCTGCAATTTTGAGGCAATTCATAGCGTTATGGTCAATTGATTTTATGTGCCTGTGGGCTTGATTATAATAACTTGTAATCATTATTGGAATGCATATTTTGTGGAGAAAGAAACTAATCAAAACCTTCTAACCCAAAGAAAACTACAAGTAAAGAACAAAACACTATATAAAGGCTGCTGTAAGATCACATGATAATGAAGTACATCCATTGGTATTTAAGGTGCTTAAATAATTGAACTTCAGAAAATAGTATTGGACGTAAAATGCAATTTCTAGTCTTAATGTGGGGCTGAGGGGTGTGGAGGGGTGGATCCACTCCTGCTTTTGAAACCCTGTTGCCAGCAAGGACAGAAGGTGGTGGAGGAGTTCCCTACCAGCTCACCAACTTGAGTGTGCTGTAGCTGAGGGATCGGACCCTTTGGGATCCATGGGGCTTTAGATCTAATGGTGTCCCATCTCTGATCTCCATAGGCTCCATCACCTGAGACATCTACCATGGTGGACTACCTCTGTCCCAAGTGGTGCTGTTCTGTGCCGATGGGATAAATCCATACGATCCCATCCTCCTGAACCACTGGCGTTTGCATGTGCTCCACGTCTCATAAATTTGGACCACTTCAGTTGATACCTGTCACAGGATTAATTTCAGGGGACTTGAGTACTTGATATTTTGTGTGTGGGTTGGGGGAACTAGTTATTGACTTATAATTTCACAGTGCCTTTTCACTGAAGAGTTACAGCTTTTAACTAAGCATGTTGCATGTAAATATAGCATCTTTTGATTTTTTGGTGGGGGGGGGGAATGAAGGTCAGTGATTTTTGGACTGAAACCAAAAGTAGTATATGAAACAAGATACCTTGTTTTCTGAATCTAAGAGTGTCGTCATACACGCTGCTGAGAAACTAGTCCATAAGTGTCAGCAACTGCTCATTACTGTCTCATGTGGTGAGCCGTGTAACTGCAACCTCTCAGAGAAGAACCTGTCAGATCTGAACCAAGGTCTATCTCCTGAGGTTGACCATTATTTCCTCCTGGGCAGGAATGAGTATAAAGCACTCCATTTTCCAGCTGAAGAAACTTTCTCAAAGAAACAAAAGTCTACCAGAGCTCTAACATGCCTCATTTTCCATCTTGCTCCTTGGTTCTGACTCCTTCCTGCCTGGTTTTCTGCTTGTCCTTGCTGCCCATCCTTCGAGTTGACCTTTGCTGCCCACGGTTCATTTTTGATAGCAGGACAGGATTGTGCATGAGCTTCTCTGCGTGGATGCACTGCATTGACTCGCCACATTGCACTTGTATAGCAATTCAGAGCAATTAGGTGGCATCTAATAGAATATGGGCTCTGTGAAATGTGAGCACATAGAATTGCCTGAGTACTTTGTATGTGTGGCAGTAAAAACCATGACAGCTGCACTCACAGCCTGAACTCATCAGTGGAACATTTGTTGAAAATTATAGGGCCAAGCAAGAATTTTGAGAAGAGGTTAGATGGTAGCAGGGGTTGGGGAGAGATGACGACAGAAATGACAAGGTAGGGCAACAGTTTAATTTTGTCTCTTTGTTCTCTTTAGGCACAGCCTTGGAGTTCCTAGATAACTCTGCAGTAAGCAAAACTTTCAGCAGTGTGGTATTCTGAAATTAGGGTTGAGTGTTAGTGTTGTTCTCTTCCTTGGGACCAGTATATCTTTAACTTGCTTCCAGTAGAACATTCTGGCTGTTAAGGAGCAAATAGAAGACTTGTTTTCTTTGTAGGGCTTGCTGGGAATGTTGAGCTGGTTTGAGTGCTTGCAACACAAGTCAAGACCACAGATAGCCCAAATTTACTGGTTTTTGCCTTTCACCGGTTTCAGGCGGTTTCAGCTCCTCCACTCCACACAGCTGCATTTCAACGTAGCCTTTGCATAGTTTGATCAAAAATTGCACAGCTGGTTGGGGGCACTATGAAACCACAAGGTTAGAAGAAAATCTTGACCTTTTCGAACTCTTTCTGCACATCTAATTTATTGTGCTTTGTAAGATTTAATTAGATAGGTTTTATCTTGTTGCTTCGCAGCAGAGTGTGTGCCTTGGCTTTCCTAAGCCTAACTTTCCATCCACGCAGGCTTGAACTTGGAAAACATGTTTGCTTTTATGAGTGCTTCCTCTCCACCTCATAATTATATTTGCCTTTCATCCCATTTGGAATTTCTCATATGTTTGATTCCTCCAGCAATGAATATGATTTGGTGAAGGTATGTAGCACTTGCTTGCAGCAGCTACTTCAGCTTTCCTGCCTTTATTACACATTCATCTGCTTGCTTCTTTTCTGGAAGCTTATTAACCCACTCGCATGACACAGTCCTTCCAGTAAGGCAGTGCCAAACGGTATAGCAGCATGCCAGAACACTTTAGAAATGAGCATGCTGTTTATTCTTCCAGGGATTAAATAGAATGACTTCCTTCATCTAATATTTATGCCCCAGTCGGTTCAAAATTCCTCTTCATGTTTTATTTTTAAAAGAAGTGAAAGAAAGAGATATGCACCATTTTTACCATCACCATATTGTTTTAGAAATTAGTTTTAAGGATTCCTGCACGAATATCTTTTTTGGGGGGGGGCCTGCATGCTAAAAGCATAAGCTGTGAGAAGGAACAAGGGAATTTTTTAGAAACATGTGTACAGTACCATGACTTGACAGAAAGATGTGTGTAAATGCCAGGGAAGCTATAATTGGCCAGGGACCACCAGCTCATGTGCATATCTTAAAAAACATGTGTGCATGTTCCATATTGAGTGAAGTGGCCTTGAGAGAAGGAGGAATGCTTGGAGCTCTATGATGTTCTAGGGGTGAATGTTAGAACTATTGCAGAGTTATCGCTACTTGTGACTGTTTGACCTGGCTTCATGTCAGAGCTGTTAACCTCTAAATAGCACAGGTTCCCTCCCCCTCTTCTTCTTCTTTTTTTAAAGAATGTGTTCTCTCTCTCTCCCTTTAGAAGATTCCTCATTAATGTAATTTATGGAAACCTCAGTCCCTGAACCAGAAGCTTTCCTCAGTTCTAGGAACTGCATCAAAAAGGGTATGAGAAATACTCAGCTTCAGGCTGAATGCAACTGTCGGCTACCCTGGTTTGCCTTATTTGTTGCTATTAATTTATTATTTAGGTTTGTACCCATCCCTTCAAAAGCATTATCAGGGCAACTGACGATAAAATATTGAAAGCGCCACAAATTAAGAGTTACATTACCATAAACTGAAAAACAACAACACTCTAGAAGCAGTGTTCGCAAAGAAAAGACCAATGCAAGTTTTTAAACCCTGGAAAATAAAAAAGGCCTTTGACTGGTGCTGAAATGAGGACCCAGATGAGCCTCTCCTGGAAAAGCACACCAAAGATCTCTCTTCTTGGTATTGCCGCATGTCCGGGAGTGGGGGGTGGGTGGGTGGGAGGTGACTGAAGATTTTGCAGTCCAAGCAGGACCATGTTGAGACTGGTGATCTTTCAGGCCTTGTATCCTGAGCAAGACTGGAGGAATTGCAAGGGCTACAGAGTTTGGGCCCACTGTGGCACCGGGGAGCACACCTGTGTGTAAAGGTTGTGATCCAAGCCCCAGGCTCTCCCCCACAGCTCAGCATGTGCCTGCTCTTTCATTAATGCAGTTGGCTTATTTAGGGGTTTCCAGTTCCTTTTCTCTTTCAATCAAAGCCCCCAAAGCAGCTCACAATAAGATATAGAATTTACAATATGAAACGTCTTCTTCTTCTTCTTTTTTTAAAAAGGCAAAATAATCATGCTGTGCTCACTCCACTTCTCTGAGTGGTGAGAACTTCTAGGGAAAGAATATGACTTCCCTTGGAAGGAGGTTAATGGAAGTGAATAGTGTTCATTTGTTTACCAATAAACAGCTTGAGTCCCCTATCAGATTTTGAGGGAGAGACACCACTGACCCCCCCAGATTGCTTTCTTACAGGGCCGGCTCTAGGAGTAGTCTGGGTGGTGCGGGGCGCCAGGGCGCCGGCATGCCCACCAGCCGCAGCAAGGGGTGGGGTGGGGGCGCCGGAGCAATCTTCGTAACCCGAAAGTTATGTATGCAGAGCGGTACATAACTAGAGGGTCCACTGTACTTGACAACCTTGCCAGGACTGCTAAGAGAATTTGCAGTAGCGTTTTTGATTCTGTTAACTGTCTCCTATACACCCCTAAGTCTTAAAACACAGAACACATCCTTTAAATAGTATCCCAACTTCTTACACCCAAAAGCCAGAAGAGAAAACTTTTCACTGTCCTCCCACAAATGCCATATTTGTTTGTTTATTTATTTGCTTGGGGTCTAGGGACAGGTTAAAACAATTTAAAAACACAATATTGAATACAGATTGCAATCAAGTGAATAGAATGTGTCATTCTACTAGGTGTGAAAGATCAGGGTAAAAAGGTACATATTCACCATATGACACCATATGATTGTAATAAAGGGGAGGGAATTTCACACCTTAGGCCAACCCTCTAACATCCCACTGTTCAAAATTGGGTTGCTCATTTTTTTGTCCCAAGCTCTTGCAGGAGCCAGTTGACTTGTGCAAGACCAAAAACCGAGTGTCTTTTTGGTTCTGCATTTTGGTGTGAGATAGCTGACTTAAGTGAGACCCCAAAAATGGGATGTTCTGGGATCCAACCAGAAGCTGTGATGACTTCTATAATTCCAGGATGTCCCACTCAAATTGGCATGGTTGAGGGATATGTTTAGGGATGGCCAAAGAAGTTGCACTCTCCTGACCCCTCTCAAAGCTTCTGAGTGTGGTGGAGCTACCAAGAGGACCCACTTGGTGGATGGTCTGGGAGGATCTATAGGGAAAGAAGGAGGCCTCCCATATTAAGTCGGGTTGAGTGTACTTCTATTCTGAGGAATTCCATACTAAGGTGAACCACCATTGGGCAGGGGAAGAGGCAAATCACATGACGTCCTCAGATTGATAGGCAGCCTCAGAGGACAGTGACAGAAGTCAGATTTGGGGTGTGTGCATGTGTATGTGTGTTATCTTATGTGTACTTGGAGTAAGTACAGCATATAGCTTGCAGCAGGAGGGGTTAACCTGTGGCTTTTTGGATGTTGTTGGACTCCAGCTCCCATTGGCCCAGCCTCCAAGACCATTGGTTAGGGATGATGTGAATCCAGCAACATTGGAAGGGTCACAGGTTAGCCACCCCTTGCCTGGAGGCTGCAGTTGAGTGGTGTGAAATGAACCCACAACTTGTAGCGGGTTTACCTTAAGATCCCCCTTTGGTTTTGATTCATTTTTCATTCCGATATTGGTTGGCTTCATGTTGGCTTTGAACTGCAGTGGAAGTTTGGTTTTGTTTTGACTTTATTCTAACTCAGCAGGAGGCTGTCTCCTTATACATATGCAACGCGTTTGCAAGAGAGATTTTTTCCTACTATAAAAAGGCTTGTGTTTTTGCTGGTTGATGCCCACAGTTGAAAGGCTGGATACATGATGTGGTTTTGTGAGAAGTGGAGTCGAGGAAGTGTAGCACACAGGGATGTTTTGATTACTGTTTTTTCTATTTAGAGCGGAGTCTTGCTTTGAAAATACTTGGTGTCCTTTAAACGGTCACACTTGGTGGTGCTGTTCAAAACAGCAGGGGCGAAAATGCCAGGGAAAATACTACCTGCCACTGTAAAATGCTATCTTTCAAAATACCTGCCCCATTAACCTGGAGACTTGTCTAACAGAGAGCTGTAATTTGACCCAAGCTCTTTCAGGTGCACCATTCTCCTTAATTCCAGGGAGGAAGTGAAAACTGCAATTCTGAGAGAAGTTCCATAGCAGTTCTTTTTATCTTTTAAAAATGTGGCCCTGGGTGTCCACCTTCTCTAAGTGGTGCAGGAAGGAAGGAGACACACTGCAACCATAACACAACTACCTGCTTTATTCTTGCATTAAATTAACTTTTAAAAATACATAAAATACATATTTAAATTCCTGTTCATGTTGCAGTTCTCTCTGCTCTCTTTTTATTCCCATTGTCCCCCACCCCCCACCCACTGCCCCCCCCGGTCCCCTTTCTGCCCTTTGTTCCTTTTCCAAAATTAGATTTAGAAAGCCTTAGAACTGCAGCTACCTCCTCAGGGAAGGGAAGTCTTCTGTACTGAAACACTTTTCTTAGCTCCAATTCCTACAGTATCTTTTTCAATAGCGTATGCAGCTGCTTCTCAATGCCTAGCTAGTAGGAACGGTTGTATAGGAGAGGGAAAATATGTCTGCACAGAGACATTTGTAGCTGTAGTTAACAATTATGTGTCAGCATTTCCACGGCAAACCCTCTTTCCAAGAGTTTGTGACTCTTGCCATCAGCATTTTGCTACAACCCAAAACTTGGCATATTCATACTTGGATCCAGAATGACTTTTTGATTTTTAACATAATATTGGAGTCAAAGCAATGCACTAAAACTATTAGGCTGATGCAAATAGTGTTAAGAAATTCATGCTTTTAAAAAGTAGTGTCCTGGCACGATACCATGCCAGAATGTAGACTAATAGCTGAAGGCAATCTGAAGTGGAAAGGCATATACTGTACAACCTAGTAGTTACTTTATGCAAGTACTGTAATGCTGACAGTTGAATGGACACACAGACACTTACTCTCTCCCTTTTAGGAGGATTTCTGAAACCTAGCTTACATTAGGGAAACCTGATTAATGCGAATGGCTTACGTTCTGGGGAGTGACAAAGAATTTAGACCTTCTCTCCCATATCATACTGGCAGACACTGCAAATTTGTGACTGTTAGCATGCAGGCATTTTTAGGTAGAGTTTGCACTTTGCAAGTGGGATATTATTATTATTATTATTATTATTATTATTATTATTATTATTATTAAATGTATTGGATCTGATTCAATTTCGGTTGAGATATGCATGTAACAACCTGAATCTTTGCTCATGTTGCTCTTCTCTCCTATCTTTATTGGTTGCATTTTTATTGGATACATTTATTTGCTTGCCAGATATTTATTTGATGCATTTATTTGCTTGCCAAACTCAAAAAGGTTTGAGATTTGAAGTTCTGCTGCTGATGAAACACGACCGCTTTTTGTTATGTGAATTGGCCCTAACTATCAGCTCTGTCTATCCTCTTCACTAATGGCAGCAGTAGTATGTGTGAATCCCATATAAAGAACTACACTCAGCTCCACTTCTCCTTTACATCTGCAGGTGGGTAGTGGAAGTGCTGGACCAGTGTCTTGCCACAGTAATGGAGTGGGTGAGAGCCAACAAACCAAAACTCAATCCAGATAAGACTGAGGCACTATTAATGGGTGGGGCCAGATGGGTGGGAGATCGCCTGTTCTTGATGGGGCTACACTTCATCTGAAGGAGCAGGTTCATAGCTTGGGGGTCCTCCTGGATCCTTTGCTGTCACTCGAGACTCAGGTGGCCTCAGTGGCCCAGAGTGCCTTCCATCAGCTTTGGCTGGTGGTCCAGCTATGCCCCTATCTGAACAGGGATAGCATAACTACTGTTGTCTATGTTCTGGTAATCTCAAGGTTAGATTACTGCAATGTGTCATACATAGGGTTGCCTCTGAAGACAGTTCGGAAACTTCAGCTAGTGCAGAATTCAGTGGGCAGGTTGCTCGCTGGGGCAAGATGGTTTGAGCATATTACACTGATCCTGGTCCAACTGCACTGGCTACCAATTAGTTCCTGGGCCCAATTCAAAGTGCTGGTTTTGACCTATAAAGCCTTAAACAGCTCAGGACTGCAGTACCTCAAGGACCGCCTCCTTCCATATGAACCTACCCAGACCCTGAGATCATCCTCTGAGGCCCTTCTTCATGTGCCTCCTCCTCGAGAGGTCCGGAGGGTGGCAACACGAGAATGTCTGTGGAATGCCATCCCTAGGGAAGTTCGCCTGGCGCTGTCATTATATACCTTTAGGCGCCAGGCAAAAACATTCCTTTTAACCAGGCCTTTAGTTGATTTGATTGCCATTCTATGCTGTTTTAAAATGTGTGTTTCTTTGGGGTGCAGGTTATCGGGTTGTTTTTATTTTGATTATGTATTTCATGGTTTTGTATTTTGATTTTGTTCTGTGGACCACCCTGAGACCTCCTGGTATAGGGAGGTATATAAATTCAATAAATAATAATAATAATAATAATAATAATAATAATAATAATAATAATACTGCATGGGGCCATTTAATATCTGACCATGAAGGACTATATCTTGATTTTCAACATAACAGCACATTCCTGCAACTTGGATCAATTTCCCTTCTTCTTGTTGTTCTTGTTCTTCTTCTGGACACCTTTAATTTGCACAAAAAGTAACTTTGGAAAGAAATCAAATATGTACTTAAGTGAAGCTTTGTGAATTTACTTTCTCTCTTTAAAATTCACTAGTCAGGGGAAGGGAAGGGGAAAGAGAAATATGCTTTCCAGCTTGCATTTTGACAGAGGTAACAATAAGCAAATAATTGAAAGGCTGGGTTTCCCCACATAAAATTGTAGCTCTTTTGAGGGCCAAATTCTCAGCAGCCAGGAATTGCTATATATGAAAGACAAGCTGAGTTGCAAATTGGAATGGGGCTCCGTTTTGAAGTGTGTTGTGCTCCATGCTGGTAAGCAGAGCCAGCAGTTGCCTAGGCATGCCTGCTTCACAGAGTGGTTAGATGCTTCCCACTGTGTCTCAGTCCCAGGGAAGTATGCATTATTATCATCATTATTATTATCATCATTATTTTATATTTATAGTCTGCTTTTTTGCCCAACGGTCCTTAAAATAGCTTGCAACAGTTATGCAGCCGTCGAGCATGTGAGCAAAAGCCCCACTAAGACCGTCTGGGTATTGGCACCAAGTTAGTTAGTTCCACAGCAAGCCAGAACTGATTTTTTTTTTAAACATAAGATTGCTAGAGTGTCTGTTTTAGTGATAGATACAGATAGTCACCTAGGAGGGGAGGAGGAGAATGTGTATAATTTGCATGGCAAATAAGTTAAGGATGCCTTGAGACATAGTTACTTGGCCACTGCCTGCATGGAGTCATAGAAATAAATCAGCCCTTTGGAGCAGAGAACTAGGCAGCTTAGCAAATTCTCCCACTGCAGAGAAGCTGATAGTGCAAGAGCTATTTCGCCTCCTGAAAAGGAGACGGAAAATTATCTCTCTGCCTGATTGAAGCTTCCAAACATTCATCAAGGGGAGCTCCATGTACAGGGCAGTCTAAACAGTATGTTTCTGGAGCGTGACTTACTGTTGCTGGACGATTTATGGAATGCACTTTAGAATACGAAATGTTTCAGATGTGGTCTTTTTTTTATCAAAAAAGTACATTTTGATGTGAAGAATGTTTTGCATTGTATCAAGATGGTGTACTTGTGAGACAGTGTTTGCTTGCTGTAAACATTAATATCAATACATTAAATATTAAAAAAAACTAAAGCATTTCAGCTGCATGCTATACGGAGCAAATGTTTATAAGAGTGATCTTAGATCATTATAAATGGTAAAATGCAGATCTTCTTCTAACAAGGTAGAATGAATGTTATGCCCAACTTCCAGTATTCTCAACAGTAAGACACTTACTTTAAGTGCCAAGGTTTCTACTTTTGATGGAAATTATTCAAGATAGGACACAATGTACTATTGAATTGCAGTTAATTGTTTTTCATTATATTCAGTTTTTGTATTGGAGACATTTTGCCTTGATAGTTATTCTATAGGAAATGCAGGAAGAAGAAGCAGGTTTCACATATTCCATTTCTAACATGAGGGCATAGGGCAAGAAGCAGTTTTGTTTTTAGATACTGTGAAGTTTAGGCCAGTTCATACATTATTTTCTATTGTTTTCTTCACTTGCGGGAACCCACTCATATGACCAAGGCAATGTATGAAACAGGAGCTTAGGGACCTTGAATATGGTACTTTCCATGGTGTCTAAGACTCCCAAGATGTACCATTCAGATTTTCGAAGACAGCTCTGGTTGATACTGGTCAGCTTCTGGCTTGTTAGGTACAACAACAACAACAACAACAACAACAATTTATTATTTATACCCCGCCCATCTGGCTGGGTTTCCCCAGCTACTCTGGGCGGCTTCCAACAGAAAAATAAAATAAAACAATCGATTAAACATCAAAAGCCTCCCTAAACAGGGCTGCCTTCAGAGGCTACAAGGCTCTTGCAAGTGGACAGTGCCCATGTAAAGAGAATAAAACAACAGTATATGTAATGATGGGATTTTATCATAATTATTAGGGGCCTCATGCAACAGATAATATTTAGAACCAGGAACCAAGTGGTTTGAGTGGGTGATGCGGCTGCTATTTATGAAAAAGTTGCTTTCCCTGGGTGGAAATGATGATGTCATGGGCAAGCAACCATATCATCCACCCAACCACATGGTATCTGGTTACAGAACTGACTGTAGAAGCAAGTAGATGAAGCAAGTGAAACATACAGTATTGGTAACCTTGTGCTTAAGGTCAGAAGCACATGGGAAGTGTTGTAGTTATGTGGTAGAGCACATGCCTTTCATGCAAAATGGCTTGGGTACAATCCCTGACACCTCCAAGTAGAGTTGAGAAAGACTCATGTCTGATAGTGGCTCTCCAGAGTTCATCAATGTAGACCATGGTTAGGGAACTTCTGTCCCATGGCCCTAATTAAGCCTCTCCATTTGGCCTACAAGCCTGTTTTGGGCCAAGCTATGGCCACCTACCTGATGTCATATGTGACATTAGGTGTTAGATAGTTAAATATGTAGTTGAGTCAAAGGGGAGTTACAAAGGCAAATTGGGTGGATGGATGGTGTCTGCAAAGCCCTGTGCACAGGTGGGCGCTCAGAGGGACTACTACCTTCTGTGAGTGCTAATGGCTAAGAACTACCCTTAAGAGAGAACTCTGTATTCTATTTGTAACTTTTGTAGCTGTTATGTTAATGTAGTATGATTTTTTTTTAAAAAAATAAAAACTTATTACAAAATGCCTTTGCACCTGCAAAGCTCTGTGCACTGCGCTTTATGAAGACTGACAATCAGCTGCTCATGGAGAATGCAAACCCTGATGGTTAGGGAATTGCATAGTTCCCTATTTGGTTGCTTTGCAAACTCCAGCCATTAGCTGGTCACCCACCTGGGCAAAAACAAGTTAGCTGATGTAATTGTGATGTCAGATGATGGGCAGGTGAGCAGCCCCTCCCACCTGTCATACTTGGGCTCTGTCGGGTGGGGCAATGACCAGGGAGAAGGAGGCTCCCTTGCGGACACTAGATGAAGTCTTCAAGGATGCTACCATGCCCACAAGTGGCATCCTGGCAACCCAGATTTTTCCAATGAGGCTCAGTATTCAACTTTATGAGCGCATCAGTGTTCAGTCAGAAAACATTTCAGGCGCTTATGGTCACAAAGATACCCTTGGAAGTATGTGAGCTCTCTCTGATAGGTCAGAGAGCTGATATTTCCACTGTTGCAGATGGAGAGATTTAGTGCCCTGTACAGCTCCTTGACATAACTAACAGCAGGAACAGCAATTTTGGAAAAATAAATAAATAAATAAATAAATAAGAAGAATATAGAATAAATTGTACAAAGAGAAAAATAGTATGCAGATTTGCCTAGTTTTCATGCTTTATTCAAGTAGCAGAACTCAGCTTTCCTTGGGGCAGAGTTTTAATTTCCCTTTTAGCATAGATTTCTCACTGTGTCCCGGTTTTAATCAGCCTTGATACAGGGATTAAAAATCAAGACTCAGCAAAGTACTAATTGTGACCGTATGATTACAATAGCTGATTGTCAGAAAGCCAGAAGGGTCGGGTGGCAAAAACTTGGTCTCTCTCAGATACTTGGGTTCAACTCTGTCTCCTGCAGGTCAGCAATTTCTCATCTGTGAAACAGATATGCATCACAGGGCTCCCGTGAGTGGTCAGTTCTGGCAATACTCTGCCAAAATAAAAGCGATACAAAAATATAAATGGTAGTCGAAATGGTGGCAACGTTAAGAGATTCTGCAAGGGGTTTCTGGCACCACCCCTTTGGGCATCTTGATTTTTATGATTAGGACAAGAACTGTAGTGTTCTCCCAATGAGTTTTCCTTCCAGTATATTTACAGACTAACAGTTTGGGTATTTTCTGAGGGTGTGTTTTGTTTGGCCACAATACCACTTCCCTCTTGGAACTACTAGGGGGTTGTGAGGCTTAACTCACTGGTATGTGTAATGAGCTATAAAAGTGCAAACCATTTGAAATCTGTGAGTGTTAAAAAAATGTTCTTTGGATAAGACCATGTATGTATGCAAAGGGTTAGTCTAAATTGATTTTTTACAAGGTTTTGGAAATCTGAGTAGGTTTCTGAACTCGGGGAAAAAATCCCTTAAAAATAAATGGAAATGCTGTAAATTTGTAGTCACAGAGGTGTCAAATACTTCCACAATGCAAGTAATGTTCTGGCAGGACTGACTCTACAGTGAATTAAAGCTGTCCTCAGGGAGGGGTGTGTGTGCACAACCCTCTTAGGCATTGAACCTACATACTGTACCGTGTTTCTCATATTTTAAGATGTAGCCATAAAATAAGATGTAGAAGGATTTTCAAGCATTTGAGAAATATAAGCCATACCCCAAAAATAAGCCATAGTGGTAGGCGCCATTCTGGAGGGCGCCAAGGAAGAGGCGATGCTTCCCGCACCTCTCCGGTCACCTCCGAGCCTCCGGGAGCCAGCAGCAGCAATGCCAGCTGCGGCAGGAGGAGGAGGAGGCTTGCCGGGTCGGCACCCAGCAGCACCATGTGGAGCGCCCCGAGCCTCCAGGAACCAACGCTCCTGCTGGCTTGGGGCTTGGAGCGCATGGCGCTGCTGGGTGCCGACCCGGCAGGCCGCCTCCTCCTTCTGCTGTGTTACTGCTGCTGACTTCCGGAGGTTTGGGGCACGCTGGGCGCCGACCCGGCAGGCTGCCTCCGGAGCCCCGACCCGGCGGCGGGACACGGCAAAAGCCGCAGCGCGCGCCGCTCCGAGCACCGACCCAACGGGACGGTGTCTTAAATTATGAGAAACATGGTATGTCCTTTTTCTTATCATGCCTTTCAATTTCCAAATCAGAAAGCTGTTTTAGTCCCCCACCCCATGCACATAAGAAGATTGTTACTAAAGGGAAGCAACTAGAACTTGGTATTTACTTAGGCATGAAGTTGGAGGTTCTCAAACACTTGGACAGTTGCTAATTCATTTTTTGTTTCTGTCTGCTGTTCTGGATAATACCCTGTGGCTCTTAAGTGCACCTAAGTCCTATGATCCACCCATTCATCAGCAGATACAAATTGGCCATTTTGGGGGTAGCTTTCTATAACCAGCACACTGATTCTATTTTATTTTTGTTCATTGGATTGTGTTATGATACATTTGGAATGGATTACTGAAAACCTTCAGTTGTACCATGTCATAAATAGACTGGCCCTGACCCCAGAGTTCAGTGACTCACCAGAAAACTTCAGAAAGTATAAATTCTACCTAGAGGCTAAACATTTCAGGACAGTAAGGAGAAAATTAATATCCTTCTGAAGCTGGATCTGCAGAGGCTTGCATATTATTTATTCAATAATATGTTGCAACAATTTGGGCATGTGCCCGGTGCCGGCCTTGCAAATTGTTAGTACAGATGCTGCTTTTCTAAATGCTCAGAGATGACTGCAGTTTCTCTGTACAAAACTGTAGATACTTAACACTCTGTTTTAGGAGTAAATTTGACTTGCCTCAGTACCATGCACTCATTGGTGTACAGTCGTACCTTGGAAGTCAACTGGAATCCGTTCGACTTCCAAAATGTTCGGAAACCAAAGCATGGCTTCCTATTGGCTGTGGGAAGCTCTGCAGCCAATTGGAAGCCACGGAAACCCTGTTGGACAGTCGGGTTCCAAAGAACGTTCGCAAACCGGAACACTCACTTCCAGGTTTGCGGCGTTTGGGAGCCAAAACATCTGAGTACCAACGCATTCGGGATCCAAGGTATGACTGTGTTTAGAATCACACCATTTGCTTTCAACAGAACACAAAATGCAACAAGTTGTCATTATGGATGGAACTATCAGGATGCCAGCTTGGTAGGTAGAGACCTCATAGATTATAGACCCTGACATGTGTACAAACACAGGTCCTTG
The DNA here is from genome assembly GCF_965207765.1 of Zootoca vivipara. Lineage (NCBI taxonomy): Eukaryota > Metazoa > Chordata > Lepidosauria > Squamata > Lacertidae > Zootoca > Zootoca vivipara. The sequence goes on from NC_142591.1 coordinate 30,059,930, forward strand.
TTGGTGACAGCTGAACTGCTTGATGTCAAATGCAACAATGAGTTTCAAGCATAGTCTGTGGTGTTCCAAAGAGAATGAAGGGCAGCTATTAATTAATACAGAAGAAAGTAAAAGATTCCTGGATTGCAGGTCCCTTCCAACTCTATAATTCTGTGATTCTATGAGATCCTTGAGAATGTAAATAAACAAAAGTAATTTCTGTGCTGCTACTTCATATGGATTCATATAATTTTTTATGGACAGTTTTAGGCTACTCGAGAGCTAGGATGGACTAAGGAAGCAAAGTAAAATATGTGGAGAGAGATGCCAGCTCAGTGGTAGAGCACAGAATGCCATAGGTTCCATTCCATGCATCACTATGCATTCATTTGTTGGTGGTTGCCCAAGGAGGGTGGCTGCCTTGTTCTCCATCCATGGACACCTTAATCTTCTCCTCTTCTGTGTTGGCCAGCTTAGGGTACTCCCCCAGCAGGATGTTTCCCTTTGTCTCACAGATGTTGTGGAGGATGATGGCAAACCATGATGGCATTCATCAACAAAGTCTTCCTCTGTGTCATGCAATATGCAGAAGGGACAGCCACCTCACATGAATAAACAAACCATAGCTTAGTATTATGTGCAAACCAGGTCATTGCCAGTTCATTTTGTGACATTGAACAACTGATATTACTAGTATCAAATATTTATTTAAAAAAATGAGAGATTTACCTCGTTGAAATCATTTGTGGTAATAGGGGTGCTCTTTGGAATGCCTATAGCCATGGAATGCACCATATCTGTTAAAAATAAAGTGCTTGATCTGAACTGCCTGTGGATGGAAATCAGTCCAAAGGTCTTGCCTGCTGGAGGAAGTGGTAGAGGCAGTTTCCCCCCCTAATTTCCCCCTGCAGTTCCCTGTGTCTCCCACCAACAGCTGACCTGGAGGGGTTGGGAGATCCCCGGAACAGTGTGGAAGCTACAAACAGAAGTGGCACTTGGTGAAAAATCACTTTCTCTTCCCTCCTTCTTCTACAGTGTTTCCCAAACTTGGGTCGTCAGCTGTTTTTGGACTACAATTCCCATCATCCCTAGCTAGCAGGACCAGTGGTCAGGGATAATGGGAATTGTAGTCCAAAAACATCAGGAGACCCAAGTTTGGGAAACACTGTGTGGATACCCGCCTTCACTGGATCCCTGCTGCTTCAACAAACGCAAGGAAGAGCAGGTCTGGATACAATGCAAACTTTATGCATTCCCTTACCTAAATACTTATAGATCTTTAAGTTTCTGCCCTTGCTACATTTACTTGTGTGTAAGTGCATCTGTGCAATAACTCCCTGGTGTACTGGCTATAACCTCAATGCAAGGTCAGGTAGAAGGGGCATGGCAATTACTGATGGCAGTGTTCTTTGACCTTTGCCTTACCTTTGTTTTTCAGGTCAGCTGTAGAAGCTATGTCCTGTCTGAGGTTGTTTCTGTGTTTCACATCCTGTCTGGACAGTTTACATTGACATGCCTAGGATTATATACATTGAATGTGATTGGTTAGCTTCAGTACTCCATTTTCGAATTAACAAATGTCATATAAATAAGTCCAGAGTATAGGTACTTTTCTTTTGCAGTGCAAAATACATTGGTAAAAAAGTGTTTGCTATTCAAGCTTCGACAAAGTTTCTTATTTTGCATAACCAGAGGATCTAATCTACTAATTGGTAGCCTCTAGTATCTAGACGTTTACATGAGCCAGTGATTATATAGCCTCAACCAGTCTTATCCTCCTAAACTTCCATTTATACAATGTATTCTCAATTTTATGATGGGTGCTTTCATTTTTGAGGAGGGCATGAGATGTGTATGAATGGATACATTTGCTTCATATAGAAAAGGAAGGACAGAGAAGAAGAAAAAGTCTTTGTGGTTTACGCATGGCCCTGTTTGCACATTTTAGAAGGAAGGAAGGAAGAATCCATACATGAAATTTGTCTCACTGGCACAAGTAAATAGACAAGTAATTAGGATACAGGTTGAGATATTGCTTCCTTGCGTGCTTGAGCATGTACACAAATTTGTCTAGGAAGAGTTTCCCCCTCCTTTTCAAGCCCACCTCACACTTTGGGAATCTGGGATAGTTATGAAAACTTCAAGCGAGCCTTTCTTTCCTGGCACATCTTTTTTTCTTGGCACATCTACCTTACCAAGGCATCTCTCAAAATCAGATAGTCAATAATCCAGTTGGGTGGGTAAATATCCCCTTTCCTCACCTTCTTGCTCAACATGTATAACAAACCCACATTTATTAGGAGAACACATGCAGACCTTATAGGAGACTCTTTCGTATTCCAGGTTAGATCCACATCTGTGAAAGGCAGTAATTATGTTTGGGTTGAAACTAGAACGGATCTAAACATGTATAAGAATTTCAGACGCAACTTTCTGCAGGTGGTGACTTGGGTAAGGTTAACGACCTAAATCAATATTATTGCGGCTGCTCTCTTCATGAAGGGAAGACGCTGGTCTCCCTGAGCCTCCCTCTCACCCGGCTTCATCTTGTGAAAACTGTTTCAGACCGAGAAAGGGGGGTGGGGGAGGGCGGCCATCACTCACAAACAGGATACTTAATCCTGTGCAGGTGCAGTTTGAGTAACCAGCTATGCAGGGCCTCAAGGTCACTTCGGCTGCAAATTTGGGCAGACTTGAGCTTTTGCAGATGGTAGGAGGGAGATGGGAAGGGGAAAGGGGGACTGGGGTAAACTTTGACATTTTTTCCACATCTGAGACATCTGTGCTTCTCTTTTTAAGATCCATGATGGCACATATCCCTGCCTTTTCTTTACACAGTTCCATATATGCACCTACTTCTACATGTACATGTGTGCAGTGCTTTGTTTCTGGGGAGACGCATACCCCTAAAAATTTTATGAATCTAAGTTTGGCCTCATTGAGGGGCAGTATTTCAATATGAGTAGGAAAATTAGAGTACCCCTAAACATTTTTTTAAAAGAAAAAAGGCACCACATGTATGTATGTAGTGGCACACACATCAAGGTCTCTGGGAGCAGAGGTAACTTTACCTTTGGTTGAAGTACTTGAACTGTTGACACTATTTCCTGTAAAAAAAATGCAGTCTCTGTCAAAGGAAAATACAGGCAAGTAGGTTGCTTCTCTCAGTGGAGTAAACAACTAAGTTTAAAGCCAGGGCTTTTTATTTGCATCCTTCCTATGTCTACTGATTTTTTTCCTTAAAGTGTGTTCACCGAAAAAGTTACCAAGGCAGGTTGCTGCCAACAGCTGCTTCCCTGTTCCAAATTATAGTGCTTTATTTTCTGAAAAAAGATTGCTAGAACCATTCAAATGAGTCCTGCTTTCATGTGAGTCCTAGCGGCAGATTATACCGCCTCATATTCTTCCTTTTAACAATTACTAGCATTTTAGCTATCCTTCTAATAAACCAAAAGCTAATTTTTTTTCTTCTGTCTCTAGTTTTATTTTAGGATTGTTTTTTTAAAATGTATATTGTAAGAAACCTGTAAAATTCACTTAGAAATATTTTCTTCAGAAGTTATTAAGTTTCCTAATTTTTCCTAATTTTTTTTTTTTTAAAGATCTGGACAAAAGAAACTTGTTTAAAGGTGATTTCATTTTTAAAAAGTAAGTTTAAGTAACTGTGGAGCAAAAAAATCCATGAAATCCCTTACCTACAAAAATATAACACTGGATTGGACTATGAAAGCCACCGGTCCTGGGCTTAATGCTGCTCTTGCCTCCATGACATTTTTACAGGAAAACTGTAACAGTTCTCAAATACTTCAGCCAAAAGGTAAATTTACAGGAGAACTTGTGGTGTGCTAGTATGTTTAACAAGCACACATAGAGGACTGCATGCACAAGTGCACAAACAGAAATTGGTGGAGTCTTTTTCTGGGGACACGGGTGTCGCTGTGGTCTAAACCACAGAGTCTAGGGCTTGCCGATCAGAAGGCCGGTGGTTCGAATCCCCATAACGGGGTGAGTTCCCATTGTTTGGTCCCAGCTTCTGCCCACCTAGCAGTTCAAAAGCACATCAAAGTGCAAGTACAGATAAATAGGTACCGCTCCGGTGGGAAGGTAAACAGCATTTCTGTGCGCTGCTCTGGTTCCCCAGAAGCAGCTTTGTCATGCTAGCCACATGACCCGGAAGTTGTCTGCGGACAAATGCCAGCTCCCTTGGCCTATAGAGCGAGGTGAGCGGCACAACCCCAGAGTCATCCACGACTGGACCTAACGGTGAGGGTACCTTTACCCTTTTACCTCTCTTGATGTGGTGTTAATGGTATCCTAAGCACTATGCTGAGTCAAATATAGCAACCAAGGAAACTGCCTTATACTGTGGCTGTTTGTAATTTTTGCACATGTGTAGCTATAGTTCAGCAGTGGATTTTGCACTGTTTCTCTCTCTGTGTGTGTTTCTTGTGTGCACATTTTTAAATTGCCAATTACAGTTAAAGCACGCTCTCTCTCTCCATCTTTGGGGATCTGGGGTAGTTGGGAGGATACCAAAGCCCTTGGGATATTTTGGAACCATTTCTTGTAAACTTGGGCTGTGGAGTGACCATTCACCAACCCCGAACTGGCCTTGGGTGGTGCAGCAGAGCAGGAAGGTACTTGCTAAGAAGCATGCTGTGTTAAAAACCTGCCCATACTTGAAAACTCGGATGGGGAACATAATTTTGTACTAGTTGAGTGAGTGAACTTAATAACAATAATAATAATCTGCAAAATGCAAACGATTCTTATAAAACAGAGCAAATACTGTCTTTGTGCACCCTTATTGAGAGAGTTCCCAAACCAACCAACTGGGCAGGGTGCTCAAGAGAAATGTAGTTGTCTGTTGCATTGGCTGCTGGGGCAAAGGGCTGCAACCTGAGGTATTGCCCAGGTTCTATGAACAACATGCCCCAAAATAGTCTATAAGAGCCAAACAACACAAATGAATCAACATTTGAGGAATAGCAACAAAACTTCCTCTCTCTGGCAGTGTAGCACCACTGCCACCTCAACCTTCCTTCCTGAATCCTGCCTGGCCTGACAGAATTTCCATTCCTGCATTCTGAGAAGGCTCATGAGGAACACTTCTCCTCTTTCTCTTCTGTCTTTTTTTTTTGCCAGGTTTACTTGTTCTGTCTATTAACATGTTGAATCTGCATCCTTCATGCATCCCAAAACCATTGCTTTGGGGATAATCCCTAGATACAGTTGTGTGCCGCAGAAGTTATTGCAATAGACGCGATGATCAAAAACGTAAATGCCAGTCTAAAACTAATGTACGGTAAGTGTTTATTTACACAAAAAAAGGCCAGATATTGAATAAAAAGGGTTCGCAGCTTGAAGCACCCGTACAGAAAATAGAAAATAGTGAAATTGCTAGTTGTCACAAATTATAGAAGCTATCCAGACCCAAGTAAGCCCTATTGTAAAGGTAAAGGTAAAGGGACCCCTGACCATTAGGTCCAGTCGTGACCGACTCTGGGGTTGCGCGCTCATCTCGCATTATTGGCCGAGGGAGCCGGCGTATAGCTTCCAGGTCATGTGGCCAGCATGACAAAGCTGCTTCTGGCAAACCAGAGCAGCACATGGAAACGCTGTTTACTTTCCCGCTGTAGCGGTTCCTACCGTATTTATCTACTTGCATTTTGATGTGCTTTTGAACTGCTAGGTTGGCAGGAGCTGGGACCAAGCAACAGGAGCTCACCCCGTCACGGATTTGAACGGTGACCTTCTGATCAGCAAGCCCTAGGCTCTGTGGTTTAGCCCACAGCGCCACCTGGGTCCCTTAAGCCCTATTGTAGCAACAGGCAAAGAATGCCACATTCCAGGTTATTGCATTCTTCTAGTAAGTTGCAGAGCAGTGAACAGAGAGCTTTGTTTTTTAGGCAGGAGTAAAAGCGAGCATGATTTGGTCAGGCCAGCTGTAATCAATGAGGTCCGCCTGCTGTCTTGATATGTTGCTTTTCCAAATAAATAAATAAATAAATAAATAAATAAATAAATGGCTTATGTGTTGTTGTTTTTAAATGGTTTAAATGTAGCTATATTTTATTGTTTTGATGGATATGTTGCAAATCGCATTGGGTTCTTAATTGATGAAAGGTAGTTTGCAAATAGAGCAAATAATGATAAAATAAACTGCTTAGAGGCATGCACATTTTGTCAAATAATATTTGATTGGGGAAATAGGGGGGAAGTTGGGGCATAGGTTCTAAATATTTATAAACTGAATAAGAATTGTGACTACAGGTATGTCACTAAAATATATATATGCTGTTTCTATTTAATAACTATGTTCAAGACAAGGATGCTTTGTGTGTGCTCCTTATGCCTGTATTTTCCTTTCTTAACGCTTGTTCTTAATTCACATCCATACTCCTCCTTGATGGGATTTTGTATACTTGCAGCTTCATGTCCCAAGCAGCAGTTTAGCTTACATTCTAGTTACCAAACAGGATCGCCTGGCTTTGCAATTCCCCTCTCTGTAGTTTATTGTAGTGACCAGTTATTTTGGGGCACTTGGTTGGATCCTGTTGTGTTTCATCTGCTTCTTCCACACTACCATGTATTCAGATTCACAGGGACAAAAAAAATAATAGCCTGTCTCAGACAGTTTTGAGGCTATTTAAAGTACTGTATGCCACGCTTCCGATGGGGAGGCCACTTGCTGATTATATTTCTAAATTGTGGGCAAACAGTTCCATAATGCCTATTTTAGGAAAACACTGTGGGTATAATTATACAAATCTGCAAGAAAATAAGCAGATCTGCACGGTATTACCTGCTATTGTCCAATTTCTATTGAAACTTTTCCAAGGCTTCATTGCAAATAGCACCCGGGGTCCAAGGGGCTGCTTGCAATTAACATTTTAAAATGCATGCTGACTCAGTGCTAAACTGAAATCTGTCCTCCAGTTTCTCAAAATATTTCTTCTCCTGTGGGAACGGCTTCAGTTTTTTCTGCCTCGTTCTTATCACACTTCAGGATTTTGGTGGGTGCAGAGTTTTCAGCTCATGATATCATTGTAATGTGGCCAGGGGTGGTATACGTATCCCCCCCCCCAGCCATTTATTATGTGTTCTGTAGCTTCCCCGACTGCCGATATATCCTCCTTAAAAAGAGCTGCTGGGTTGGTGTTGATGGGGAGTGTTACTTCATGCCTTCCCCTGGCCTTTAAATGAAGGCTAGACACCAGGGAGTGCAGACCAATGGTGAGGTGATTTGCAGATGACAGAAAAGGACACTCACAACCATCTTTCGATTACTTCAAAAGTAAGGTAACCACAGCACAAACCCTATAACACACCTGTGAGAATTTCACCACAATTTTCTCTGGTATTTTTTGCATGCCACCCTCCCCCCTCTCCACACACACACACACACACACACACACACTCCTTGATGGAGAATAGTTGGGGGCGGGGATGCAGGATAATTTTTTGGCGCAGGCATTGCCTTGAACCATAGCTGCCAAGTTATCCCTTTTTTCAGGGATTTTCCATTATGCTGAATAGGCTTCTTCACGAGAAAAGGGAAAACTTGGCAGCTATGCCTTGAACAGAGCTTTGTGCAATGTTGAGTATCAATTTGAGCTGTTATAGCTGCAGATTGGGATTCCCCTAGTTTGAATATTACCTGTCAAGCACACCTTAGTTTGCCTCAGGCAAGCCATGCTCTCTTCACAGACCTGCCTCAGCTGCATAAGACGTAAGGTATCTGAGATCTGCTGCCAAGAGTCTCTCCTTCAAGACTCTTGATAATTTACAGTTTAGTCTTGTAAGCTGTCCAGATTGTGGGCCACTTGAATTCCATGTGCAGGTTGCTTGAGCTCGTAAACAAAGAAACAGGGTGTGTGAAATATCAATGCGCACCCACCTGCTCACAATATTCCGAAAGGGCCTTTTTGGTGGTAACACCACACTAACAAAATGCACTCCTTGAAAAGAGGCTCACCTGGTCCGTACATTATGGTCTTTCAAGTGCCAGGTGCAGGCCTTCTTTTCCTCCCAGACCTTTTAATCATCATCGATATTAGGAACTTTTAGGGTCTGACCTCACCACCACCCCGGCCCATTTCCCTCACTGCGTTTTTATTCTGATTTTAATGGCTATTTCAGATGCACTGTTTTATGCAGCTTTTTAGATGACCCCCCCCCCCAGGCTTTTTTGCTGTTGTGATTTATTTTATCTTGGTTTTCCTGATTCATTGCGAATTTTTCAAAGCCTATGTATTTCAAAGCCTATGTAAACCTCCTGGATAACTTGACTGGGATGGGCTGTAAATAAATGTAATAAATAATTGCAGGTTTATGAAGCTTGTGCTGAGAAAAATGGGCATGTAGCACTCCTACCCCCTGATCTTTCCAGCTGAAATTTGCTTTTTTATATATATATATAAAACTATACAGTGAGAATGAAACTTCCCATCTTAAATGGTTGTTTTGCTGTAATGGTTTGCCTTAGAGCGATCATGGCCCTGGCCCAGATATTTTGCCCCTGCAGGCTCTTCTTTCTTTTCCAGATGAAGTGGTACATTTGTAATGTGGTATAAAATGCGCTGGGAAACAAGAGACTCGTGAACCATAATATTTCTGTGGAATGTGATAATGTATTGGAGCAGAGACATTTTGTAGGCTTCTCTTTCCCTTCCCCCAACACCTGGCGCTCATGTTGCCGCCGCCGCCGCCGCCCCTTGTGTTGCTTCCTCACTGTTGGTTTTCATATATCAACCTGTCACAGGGTAAGGGAGGGGGGAAATAAATGTAAAGAAAATATGGAAAGCAGTCACGGCTGAGGAAGCAGGCGTCTGATATTGAACTGCTCTGCGAGCAGCAAATATCTACAAGAATGTCCATTCTTGGCTCCCTTCCCTCCGGCCACCCAGTTGGCATATTAGCTTGGGGAGGGAAATGGAATAACTTAAAGAATTTGTCAGCATATCAGAATTCAAGTATTGTGTGTGTGGCATTCTGGAAAAAAGGAAAAGGAAAACAAGGCTAACCTTAGTATTTCAGCTGACTGCTCAGACTGCATAATAGGATATGCTTATCCCAGAGATCAGCTTAACTTACAGGTTGTTTTTTTTTTTAAATGTAAATAGAACCACATTGGGGGAGAGGGGTGGACTGGTGAATATTGGGATCACTGCAGACATGAAGAGGGAGTTTCCTGCTGTGGTCCTGAGGAAAACCTGTCTTTCAAAGCTGTTCCTCCCGCCCATTTCAGCTCCCATGGGAGATTCTCTCCGCCCCCATTGCCCCCAAAGGAAATACCGTCTTCAGAGAAAATGTTTTTCTGAGGACCAAGAGAACCAAAGCTTCATGTCTTCCTCCATACCTACTGTGATCCTGATCATTGTCACTCCACCCACCCTCAAGAGCCCAGCAGCCACTTGGAGATATATAGAAATGTTGAAAGGACACAGTCTTATGCTGCCATGAGACAGGCAGCCTGAGAAATAAGCACACCTAAGAAAGAAAATGGAGAAGAGAGATGATGCTCTCAATTCGATGCTCACTATGTTCAGGCATTTGCTGAAAAGCAGGTCTGGTGACACAGGGTGTGTGTACAAGCCCCCAGAGTATTGGAGGGTTTTATTTGTGTAAATGAGAGTAAAATACAAGGGGTGGGGCTGAGCACTGCTAATGCTTTCTTAAGTCAAATAGGCATTGAGGAATTTATTGAATGGTGCAGTGGGATTAAACCAACCAGATTTCGGGGGGATGGGATAACTCATTTCAAATATAAGGAGCCAACCCCAATAAAATGTACATAATCAAGATGAAAGGTTAGAAATATGTAGTTTGGAGAACCAGAACTTGAAGAATAAAGAGATCAAGGAAGGAAGAAGAAAGATATAAAGGAACCAAGAAGCGGATGCTAATAACAGAACTTCAAACTGAATGCAAGAACGGATGAGGTAACTAACGAAGAGAAAACAATAATGGAGTTATGTCATCAAATTCATGGACCGAAAGAAATAAGATAAAAGAAAGAACCTAAGGTGAGATAAAGGGAAGCCCACAAGGGACAAATTAGAATAACCCAGCCTTGATAAGATCAAAGAATTCACTGAGAAATAAGTGGGGTCAGTGGGAAAAGCTTAAGATGTAGTCCTAACCATGATAACTTGTAAGTTCTTTTAAAATCAGTGGGGCTTACCTCTGAGTAGACACACACAGGATTGTGCAGGTAGGAAGATTTCAGAAGCCCAATTTGACATGTCTTCGCCATGGGAAAAAGGAGAATAATAAAAAAAGCACAGGCAAATTTTGAGCAGAAAAGACCAAGTCAGAAATGCCAGAAATAGACAATAGCTCTGACTGAGCATGATGATGTTGGGGTCATGTGTATTCTCCCACCGCTAGAAAAGTTCCCATGTATGCTGGCTGTGCTCTCTCTGTTCCTGACCTTCGTATTTTGAGCAGGGGAGCTCTGAAAGGGGCTGTCCTTCAATTTTATTGATTGATTGATTTCCACACCGATCTTCATCCAAGGATCCCGGGGCAATTTACGATATAAAAAGCAAAAATGCACAACAATGCAACAAATAAAAGCAGTACCCCTCCTCAGTTTAAACATGGATAGAAGCCCTCTTCAAACCTTCCTTGTTGAACATGGGAAGGCTGGGGATGGGCAGGGAAGCCGGTCACGTGGTGCTACATGTGGCCTTGTGCCCCCTACCTGAATGGATATTGAATAATAATAAATAACATGTAAAGTTATTTTTATGTATGCAAATGCTTAGCTGTTTTTAATGTACAGGTGGCAGCCGTTTTGTGTGCACCCAACTGATGTGCAACCACTGACAACATGAGTCCTTTGGGACCCGGAAGACGGTAGAATGGGGGTTGGATTGGGGTGGCCTTTATGTATGTATGCTCCACTGATGCGCGGGGAGGCCAGGAATGGAACCCCCCATGCAAAATGGCCACCGCCTGTGTGCAGTTGTTCATTGTGTGTTTTTATCGTAATTTTTGCTTGAACTTCCTACTCAGTTCAGTGGGGCTTATGCCAAGGTAAGTCTACAGAGCACCGCAGTCTACATTTTTTAATAAACACTCGGCAAGAGTAAAGCTCCAGTCCTTGGACAGTCCAACTATAATAAGGGATTTTTGTCAAGGCCTTCCCAGAATAATGAGCCTTACAAATTAAACCACAGTGATCTAGGCACCGTAAAGCTTGGAACTGAGCCATATGCAACACTATCTCCATAATGCTGAATACTTGTTCCTTGGCTGCATCCCGGACTGTTTTAAAGTCTCAAAGAAGTTGGCTTTGCATTTGGAAACGGTGTTAAATGATGAAAGACAATGCTTTAAAAATAATGTTAATATTAAATACATAAGCAGGTTTTCAGACAGCCTGGGTGATTAGGCCTAGAGGAGCGGTGCCAAATGTGTCATTAAGGTAGATCTAGGAATACAAAGTGGCTGTTAACAGCATAGATTGCAAGCATGTTTCATTAAGATTCGTTTGATCATCTTAAAATAAGGGCTATAATGATTTGCCATCGCTTTACCAAGAGCCGGAATGTTCTTGCAGTATTCTAATTTAAACTATTCCTCACAATACGGAGCCCAAAGGTCAGGATTCAAGAGTCATTTTTGGTTAAAAGCTCTGTCTTAGAGACTGCAAGTCAGTCTCTTCTATATTCTCCAAACCACCAAGCCCCCACCCTTCCAGTACTTGCAGCAAGTCACGGCAAATATACTTAAAGTAATTAAACTATAAAGCTTCAGCTTGTTTTTAATATTCACACTAATTTGGTGTTTGGGAGACACGAAACACAATGGAATGATATTGCAATTATAATATTACTTGATTTGAAAAGAGATTAAGTAAAGACACAATATGTAATGTAATTCAAAATTAGCCAATTCCTTCAAGCTCTCATTTCCAACCATTTTTTGGTTTGGTGGGTTAGATGCTGTCTTGAGGCAAGGTGTACTTGTACAAAGTTCTTTAAAAATATCTGAATATATTAAAGCTTTTTATGCAGTATCCTAGCAGACTTGGTTGGCAAAAATGGGCAGAAACTGGTCACCAAAGAATTTGGTGTGTGTGTGTGTGTGTGTGTGTGTGTGTGTGTGTGTGTGGACCGTGGTAAAGAGGATAGCTGAACTATGGATATCACTGTATATATTTCTAGAATGGGTCTGCCATATTTTGGCTTGATAAATAGAAATGCAGGCCTACTATTTGTCAACTCCAGTCGTTTGCACCCATTCAATATACAGTTTACCAAATCCTGCCAACACCACCACCATTATTATTATTATTATTATTATTATTATTATTATTATTATTTATTATTATTTATTATGTTGTCCTTCCCTATACCTGTAGATCTCAGGGCAGTTCACAACACAGCATTTTAAAAGCTCCCACTCCTATTTTTAAAAGCCACACAATTCACACAACTGACCACTGAATGGGGAGGAGGAAATTGCAGTGCGGGTGACTAAGTGGGGCCCAGAGCTTGGGGGGCAGGAACGGAGCGTGGGGCAGCTTTTGCTTGTCCACCTCAGGCAGCACATGTCTTAGGTCAGCTTGGTGACAGAGAGTGCAGAGTGATGAGGTGTTGGGTTTAATATTTGTATTTATGAGACAGTCCTTTTGTGCTTTCACCCTGTGAAGTATTTTCTAAAGTTTCAGATACTCTTATATGATGACATTTGATAGGTGAACTTTTGGACAAATTCCAGGTGGAATGCTGTTAAAGGATTTGCCTGACATATTATATATATATATATATATATATATATATATATATATATATATATCCCCATCCCTCTTACAGCAGATAATGAAAGATGGCAGGCAATTGCTGGGTGGTCTCAAGTCCAAATAATACAGCATGTGTGTTTACACCAGGTGAAAGGATTACGACTAAAGTGCAGAAAGTGAGGAGGAATAGGAGTGTTGATTTACATACTTAGCCTTTTGGTTCAGCCATCTGTGAGGCAAGTAAAGGGTGTTTGATTGTTTCTGAGTCCATCGTTTATCCATTTTGTGTTTTGATGAGAATGCCTCTGAAGCCCTGGAGTGTCTGTTTGATAGGTACCAGCTCAAAGCATAATGCATTAGTAAAAGCCTGAAAGTTAAACCTCATCACTCTGTGCCCTCCTCCCCCTGTCATTTTATTTATTTGTTTTAGTAGCTTAGGTGTGCAGTAGGATACTGAAACAGGCGGTATTCAAGTGAGTGGATTGATAAAAGAAATGCCTTGCTGCCATTTTACTTGCACCACGGGAAAGAGGGAAGGGAGGGAACGTTTATTTGGAATCGAGGTTAGCCGAGGTTATCTATTTTTTGCCTCAAGCTATGGACTGCTGGCAGTTACAGGTTACTAATCTCTCCAAATCCTACAAAATCAGCACATGTGTGAGCTCTTGGAGTATATGAGCAATCCTCCAGAATGCAGCTAGCAATTGGCAAGTACAGTAATTCTGCCGAGCCTGTAGAAAGCTGGAGGAACACCTCCGCAATGTTCCGTGTTCCCCTTAATCAGTACTTCCCTCTCTAGAGACTGGAATGGGTGGCTTGGAAGGGGTGTTGCCCGGATATTACTTTTCCACCCCACCCCATTCTGTAGAGTCTGAGATCGAGAGTGGAGGGAGGAAAGAAGAACCTCAAGCCATGCAGAAGTTTCTAAATCATTCGGAGGCTTGCCTTAGGTAATTGATTTCGTGCTGGGGAAAGGAGGAATGCCAAGGCAGGCCGATGCCAAACTCTGAACCCAGAGAAGATGCCACATCAATGCAGTTCATCAGGCTGGCATTTATAATTTATTCTGGTGCCTTGTGTCTGTGTGTTTTCACCACTGCATTTAAAGAAAACACACCTAACAACTGGATGCCCGTAGAAGGCAAAACCACTTTTGGTGCTTCTTGTTTTCTTTCTCCCCCTGTGGAATCTTTGGCGAGTGTCTGCTCGATAGCTGTGTTTGCTGACTCCACCAGTCCTCTTGGCACAGCTACTCAGTGACCTCAAAGAGGACTTGTGAGGACAGACCCTGCTAGAAAACAGGCTCTCCATATCTCCATTTCTTTCTTTCTTTCTTTCTTTTTTAAAAAGGCTTTGCTCTCTATCCGTAATGGTCTTTGGAGCAGAATTGCCAGAGTTTGAGGGAAGATTCTGCAGCAGTTTAGGAATGAGGTTTCATCATGCTTTCCTATGAAACAGCCTACTTCAGCAGACTATTTACCAGAGTTTGCTGAAATGCTTTCATTCCAATGAGGTGAGCAGAAAAACCTCCACACATGCAGACTCACGCACAATACGTACTTTCTGTTTGTTTCCCCCACCCACTCTTACCTATTTCCCACCTTAGTGGATCTATGTAGGATCGTAGATCAGTGGTAGGGTATGTAATTTGCATGCAGAAGGTTCCAGGTTCAGTTCCTTTCTCTGAAATTCTGGAGAGCTGCTGTCAGTCAGTGTGGCAATAGTGTAAAGATAGTGCACTAGATGGACCAACGGTGTGCCTAAGATTGAGACAGCTTCCTCATGCAGAAAGTGGAATGCATGAACTAGCATGCAGTATGATTAGTCCCCCTCCCTTCCACACCAATAGACAACTAGGATACATGTTGCTACTTCCTCTACCTGATTTCTTGTGCAGGTATAAAGGGAGCCATCTTTTAAAATACAGATGATTGCAAAGAGATTCCCCCCCCCCTTGCGCAAATAACTCTTATCCTGTTTTGCATCAAAACATATTTTCTTGTCTTTTTATGGGTAATGATAATGAGCAATGAGAGAACAGCTTCATAGATGATAGAGGACATTACAGAAGCCATGCTGCGAGTTAACTGTAAACTAAATTGTGTTCAAATCATCAGCCTAGGGGAATGGTCCCCTGCTGTGCTTTCTCCTTTCTCTGATTTCCAATAAGATTTAAAAGTTTTGTCGCTGCCAAGAAAATGTACAGCATGGGAAGAAAAACACCGAAATTGTTCCACTAATTGTGAAGAGGCAGTGCTTAAAATGCTAAAACAGCCGAGCCTCTTTTCTTATGCCTTAATGGGTGTCTACACGTTTTGGTTTGTTTTTCATGTGCCACTGACCCTCTGTCCTCATCTGAGTTTTCTCCATGTCCTGGACTGGGAGTGAGAGTGAGGGGGTTGTCATGCTGGGCTTTATCCGAAAGTCAGAAGCACTGCGAGTCTCTTGCTGCTTCTGGACAGTCTTTCCTCACAAATCCTTTGGCTTTTGATGTGCAGAGGGCTTGTGGGGAGTATATTATTACAATATAATAAAAAACTTGTACAGAACAGCTGCATATGTGTAATCTCACTGTATACAAGTTGTACAAGTGACAAGAAAGTATTTCAATTTCAATATGTGAAAACAGTTTTAAAAATGGCATGCATAGAAAGAATTAAAAATTGCACACACAGAGTGATTAAGATTAAAAATAGCAGTTGCACAGTTTAAGCTCAATGCAAAGTGCTGGTTTTGACCCCTATGTGGCTCAGGACCGCAGTACCTGAAGGGCCACCTGTCCCCACATGAACTGACCCACACCCTGCATTTGGCATCCAGCACCCATTTCTGTGTGCCCCCTCCGAGGGAAATGCAGAGGAAGGTGACATAAAAACAGGCCTTTTCAGTGGTGCTCCCCACTTGTTATGATGGTGATGATTTATTAAATTTATATACTGCCTTTCATCCAAAGATCACAATATAAAGTTGCTGGACTCCATCTCCCAGCAGCCCCAGCCAGGATGGCCAGCAGTCAAAGATGATGGGAGTTGATTCAAGTAACATCTGGAGTGCTCTCCCCAGGGAGATATGCCTGATACCACCACTATCAACTTTTAAGTGCCAGACAAAAACATTTTTCTTTACCCTGGTTCTCTCCCCTCCCCTCCGCTCCCCTCCTTAATTTGGAGGCTTTTCAATGTGTCTTGAATTTATACGTGTTTAGGTTTTTATTCGGCTTTGGTTTTAATCATTGTTCTATTTTGTAAATCACTTTGGGTTATTTTTTTGCAAAAGAAAAGCAACTAATAAGTGCAATAAACAACAACAACAACAACAACAACAATGGCAATGCATGAAATAAATTCAAATGCAGTTCAAATACCTTTATGCCCAATGTGACTTCCATACAACTTATGTATAGTAAAACAAAGATACCATGGTTGGTGGCAAGGAAGGTGAAAAACATGAATTCCATATAATTAACTGCAGGATGCCTTTGCTGCTGGTACCTATGCAGTTGGACACCAGAAGAAAAGCAGTCTGTTTTGTGTATCTTTTGAGATACAGCAGTTGAAGGAAATGGAACAAATCCCTTGAGAGTGAAGGGTTCGCAAAATACATGCCAGAAAAAGCATGCATGTGGAAAGCAGTGATAGAGGCACACATTCATGGAAAGAAATGTGGTTGCACAGACACTGTACTATAGAGGACACGTTGGTCTTCAATCCTGCAGCCAGCATTTCCAGAGTCTGGGATGGTTTTAATCCAGCAAAATTGGGAGGGACACATGTTTCCTATCTGTGCTCCTAAGAATGAGATTGCAAAAGGTTATGTTGAAACGTATTATCACATCAGGAGTTCTGGCCATGCACCTTCTATGGTGTTGCATGTAGCTCTGGTACTGATGGGGTCTGAGGGTTCAGAGGGATCTCATGTTTTGTAGAACCAAATATTGCATGGTGTGGAAGCTCTGTGATCAGATCTCCTGATTTTATTTTATTTTATTTAACTTCAGAGCAGGAGTGGCTGTTCAGCATGGTAGCTTACACATGCTACTTTCTCTCTGTGTGTATTATCTTGAATCAACACATTTTGTAGAATTCTGCAGATCATATAACACAGTGCCTTCCTATTTCTAAAAGTCTCCTTTAGTGCTGCTTTGGAAATATCCTGAAAATGTAATGTGTGTTCACCCAAGTAGGAAAATTCATATTTTTTATATTTTATTTAGCATTTGGCTGCCTCTACCTTCTGTGGAATCCCTTGGCGATTTTAAAGGGTCAGGATGTGTCCCCATTCTCATATCTCTCTTGTGGGGCTTTCTTTCCAGAACCCTTGTAATGCAGAGAAACTGGCAATTAGTGACCTTCTGCATCAGTAGTTCCTTCTTCTGGGCATTAGACTTGATGTTATGCATCTTGGCATGTGAAGATTTAGAGCATGGCCCCCTGACCCCATCACCAGAGCAGTGGCTCCAGCTGCCAAAGATGTAGGGGAAGAGTAATGGGAAAATGGCAACCTATGATCTTCTATATATGGATGAAAGCAAGCTTAGGTAGTTCTAGTTCTCTTATTTACTTAACTAACAAGAAGCATGTTGATGCAGACCAAAAGTACAGCAATGTCGGACTTGTTTAATATGCCGATATGTATGCAAGAGTGTTTTAAATAGGGAGAGGTATACCAAGAAAGGTGGAATTCCATATGGTACATGTGTTATCTGTGCCCAATTATGCGGTCAACCCAATTATGCGGTCAACCAAACTCAGCCCAGATGCTGGTATGCATTTATCAGATGCTTTTTCTTTTGCTGAAGTCCATGAATTCATTTCCCTCCCTCCCTCCCTCCCTCCCTCTCTCTCTCTCTCTCTCTCTCTCTCTCTCTCTCTCTCTCTCTCTCTCTCTCTCTCTCTCGTGTGTGTGTGTGTGTGTCAGAGAGAGAGAGAGAGAGAGAGAGAGAGAGAGAGAGAGAGAGAATTGCACATAGGGAAAGTTAATACTTTTGGACTAAAGCTATAGATAGACAAGGTCTTTTTGGGCTTCAAAGTAATTGGAAATAAGAGTTGACATGTCAAAAAAGCACTCACTTCAATTAGCAACAGTGATGTTTCAACATTAACACTGAAAGACTCAGGAAGCAAGATAACTAGGTTTGACACACTAAGAAAGCATTGTAGGGAGCTGTATGACAGTGTTGAGAATTTATCACCAAGGATCAGTAGCTTAATTTTTAAAAAAAATCAAGAGAATTTTTAGAAATAAATATTTTTGTGACTTTTGACACACCTGTTGCTTAATTATACTTAGTAGACTATTCCACATTTCTACTACAGTGGAAAAATAATTTGGGTGGCTATTGAACTAATGTGTTTTGTGGTGTACAGATAATAGAATTTGGCAGATAAAGTGTGTTCTTCAATTTTTTGGGGGGCTGGCAATATTTGAAACATGTATTTTGTGACCATAAGGACTATAAACTTGCTTATTTTAAACTAAAAGTGGAGGTGCTTAAGAAGCTGAATTCTGTGGTCTTCAATATTGTCTAAGGCTTTTCTGTACTTCCTTAGAATACTGCTAATATCTAGTAGTGTTGGATCAGAATGGTTGAATATGGGGCTTTCACCCCTGCCAACAGGCAGATTCTCATGTTGTCCACCAGCTGTAGCTCTTCAAAAGTAGCTCTGTGTAGAATACAATGTTGTGGTTGTTTCCTTGGCATTGTAAAGCTGTGGGTGGTGATAGGTAGGCCTCTAATTCTTGGGGTGGTTAGAAAATAATTTCCTGCTCTCCAGGATTAGCTTTCGTTTATCGATGAACTGTAGTTGATGAAATGCACTCATGGAAGTAGCTGTCACTTAAGCTTCCCAAAGCAGTCCTAGATCCAGGGCAGAATTCTTCAACCTCGGGTCCCCAGAAGTTGTTGGACTACAACTCCTATCATCCCTGACTATTGGGCTAAGCTAGCTGGGGATGATGGGAGTTGCAGTCTTGAAGAAGACTATTCTAGGGGCTCCCTAAAATCCATTAGGAGCAGGAA
Organism: Zootoca vivipara; assembly: GCF_965207765.1. Classification (NCBI taxonomy): domain Eukaryota; kingdom Metazoa; phylum Chordata; class Lepidosauria; order Squamata; family Lacertidae; genus Zootoca; species Zootoca vivipara. The sequence continues at coordinate 30,078,682 of NC_142591.1, forward strand.
TTGCCCCCTTTAATCATATGCAACCCAGCTGATGCCAGATCAAAAATATTCCTCTCAGGTAATCAATTCCATCTTATCTGGATTCAGTTTTAGTTCATGATCCACTTGGTCATAGTTAGGACTGGCCCAAAATATTTTGTTGCCTGAGTCGCAGCAGCAGTCTAGCCAAGACTAGCCAATATATTTTTGTATCTGAAGTTTAAAAACCCCACAAGTGTTTCTCTTACTCCCAGCAACAGTGAATTAAATAGGTAACCATTTGCTGGCTTTTCAATATATCTCAAATCATTCTGCCCAATGGTCTTGGCCAGCCCTGGCCATAGTTTTCAAGACCCTGGTTCAGGACAGAGACTACTGCTACCAGGTTGGGAATGAAAAGCAAAGGTAAATGTCTCAGCGTATTGAAGACACCTCCCTCCAGTATCATGTGCACGATTTGCTATTAGCACAACAGGCCCACAAATCTTTCGGTGTTTTTGTATTTGTATGCAATAAAACAAGTATAAATTTACAGAACTGCTTGTAACTGTTTCAGGTGCAACAGTGAGCACTGGCACAACACACCTACACAAATTGTCTTAACATGATTTGAGCATGGGGAATTGCTGAACTGTATATAACCTAGGCATTTACAAAACCACAAACTGCTAGACTGTTACAATAGTGACCTTGTCTTTAGCCTTCCACTCTTGCACTGCCTGTAGGATGGAAATTTCTCAACCACAGTGGGAACAAATTTAAGGTTGGGCTTCCAGTGCTGTTGCTTAATTTAGGGTCTTGCTTCCACTTTGGATAAGTTGTCTAAATTGCTTACTTGTACATGTGTCCTCTTATTTTCCCAGCCCATGTTTCCTTTTCTAGCACTCTTAATACTGCAGTTAGTAATTCACCACTTCCCAACCTCTTAGCTTTGGACAGAAGCCACAGCATTGCATTATAGTCGGTCCAGGGGGAAGGTTCTGACCTTCAGATTTTATTCAGATTACATCTTCCTCACTTAAACAAGTGAAGGCTATCTTTTAGAAGAAAACAGCCTTCCCCCCTTGAATGTCCAAAAATATTTTATTTCAGGAAAATCTGTGCAAACTCCATAGATTTGCTATCTGTAGGTTATAAATGCTTTGTATGGGATGGCTAAGCAAAATCCTATGATCTCTGTGAAAATGTTTAGTGACATCTAGGCAAAGGCGAATATCTCAGTGGGAGAGTAACTGCTTTGCATGCAGAAGGTCACAGGCTCAATCCTTAGCATCTTGAGCTAGGGCCAGGAGAGACCCCTGCCTGAAACCCTGGAGGACAACTTCAACGCACTGTAGACAATGCGAGTGACATGGACCAATGGTTTTACTCTGTATAAGGCAGCTTTATATGTTAGACTGTTAGAAATGTTGTTTGCTTGGAAATTGTTGAAGTCAATGGTGTTTTCTTCCCAGTTTAGCATTCAGCAAATGTAAGAATGAGAAAGTATTTTTACAGGTCCAGGAACTTCTCAGATGTTTATGACTTGGTATCAAAAATTTGCCTTGCTGATAAAGCAGTTTAGTTCATTGCAACCGGGGTCAGGGTTTCCAGCTTTTTTGGACTACAGTTCCCGTCACACCTGACCACTGGTCCTGCTAGTTAGGGATGATGGGAGTTGTAGTCCAAAACAGATGGAGACCTAAGTTTGGGAAACCCTGGCTTAGATAATGGTTAGAGAATGTGTTACCTTCCAGATGTTATGAGAATACAGCTCCCAGCATCCCTGATCATTGGCCATGCTGGTTGGGCTGATGGAAGTTGTAGTCCACAACATCTGGAGCACGCCATGTTGGCTATCCCTGCTTTAGTCACCCATTTAAGATCACCTATTAATTGTTATATTGAGCAAGCACTGGCGTAGGAAGCTGCTTGGGCACCCGGAGCGGCAAATATGATGTGCAGCATCACTACGTACGATGTATGCATCGCTACATACAACGTATGCGTTGCTACATACGACGCATGCGTCGCTACGTAGCACCACTGCGCATGCGTGCTACGTAGCGCTGCCCCCAAAAGACGGAGCTAGGAGCGGGCCATCCCCTCTGCTCCCCCCTTGCTATGCCCCTGTGAGCAAGAAGTCAAAAGGGCATCCATTTTAGTGCAGGGCTATAGAAACATGATGGATGGTTGTAGCGGAAGACATGAAGAACAACTTGTCATTTCTCCTTACTGCATTTTTGGAATCAATAAAGGTGCATGATTTTAAAAACTCCTATCTGTATGATTTCAGTGTAGCTCACAAATGAGACCCTAAAAGTGTAAATTTATCCTATTCTTCTAAAAGTGTTTATGGGCTCATCAACCCTGTTACAGCCTGGCCTGCAAAAATATTTCTATATTTATCTGAACAAGTCACAGTCACTGTTACATAAAACACTATATGAGGATGTTTAGGCAAGACTGAAACATCACAATCAAATTCCCTCTAGTTCTACTGCTTGCACCATCCCTTAAAAACGACAACAGACTCATACATGTTCATGCACTTCAAATTATATAATGCTAGAACACTTTTCCAGATTCCATTATATTTCTCTATATTGTCCTTTATCCTAAATGGAACACGTTCTTATGATACCAGTGCTACCATTCTAGAGACCCAACCATTTTAATTAACTGCCGTCCTATGCATATTTACTTGGAAGGAGCCAGCTTTTGTCTCATCCTAAAGTTTGCAAGAGGCAAAAGGTAATTATGTTATTCCTTCTAGTGGTTTCATAACTGATTGGAACAGTCACATTTTCTTCGCTCATGAGTCAATCTTCACCTGCTATAAAGCTCCTAGCTCATGGAGGAAAGGGTATTTCTCTATGTGCTTAATCTCCAAATCTTTAAAATGTTTTTAAAATGTTTATTATGTGCTGGTTTTAGAGTTCTTGTGAGAAAATATATAACTGCCATATATAGTACAGGGTCTACTTTTAATTGTCTTCTCTCTTTAAAAAAACAGAACCAGACTTTCTTTTTGACATAAAATGACTCAAGACCTTTCTGTGGCGACTTCCCTTTCTTTCAGGTAGAACTCGTGTCAGTGCAGTGAATGATGATTTATCTTTGAGAGAGCCAGTAATTAAAGGATTTACTTGTGGGACTGTGAGTTCCTTCCTGTTGCAGGACAGTTACCTGAGGTAAGTGAGTTATGGGATTCTATGTAATACCGCAAGCTTTCTTTCAGCAGACCTACAGTTAAAAACAGGGATTTTACCTAGATGTTTTCAGATTGGAATAGAAACCCACTGTGATATTGTACGGACACCCTTTAATTAAAAGTCAGACTATCTACTTCTGTTTTCCTGTTTGGTAATCTTGAGGGTTTCCATAAGCAGCAGTAAAGAGGTTGCTATGAATCAGAGAATTATGGAATTGTAGAGTTGGGAGGGACCCCCAAAGGTCCACACTTGAACCAACTTTCATTTAGTAATTGCCAATACTGGATTCCCCCCCCCCATGAGTTATTGTGGACAGTGCATTCTTTGACAACTAGCTCTTTCTTAAAGAAGCTTTAAGTTAAGCCTTAAATCAAGAGTAGAAAGTGTGGAGTCCAGTCTAATTTGCTCATTTGCCTAGATACTGTCCTCCTTTTAAAATGGGTCTATTGACATAGAAAGGCTCCTCTGTATTATTTCTTTTCTTACACTTATCAGAAAAAGTTTAACTTTTGGAAAAATATATATTATTTTTTAAATCTTCTTTGCAGAAGGTTGTTTGTCCTTTCGACGCACCACTGCAGAACCAAAACAGGCCTTCCCCACCATTTTTGTGTAGCGAGACTTGTGTTTTTCAGTCATCTAGACCAGGCACCCCCAGACTTCGGCCCTCCAGATGTTTTGGATTACAATTCCCATCTTCCCTGACCACTGGTCCGGTTAGCTAGGGATCATGGGAGTTGTAGGCCAAAACATCTGGAGGGCCACAGTTTGGGGATGCCTGATCTAGACTATAATTCTCGAAGTCAAGCTGATCTGCATATGGCTTCTGTTATTGGCTGAGTTTAATTGCTGTACTTAGTTTTCAGTTCCCTGTGTCCATTCCCCTCCACCCCCATTAAATCCCACATGATGCTGATTCCCCTGAGTCTGTTAAGATTCTGAATTGGCATCATATGAGGCAGTCTGATGAAGTGATAAGTATTTCACACTCTGGTTCTTCATCTTTTATGGTGTGCAAGTTAAAGATCCCTTTCATACACAAGTAAATGAATAAAAAGAACCCCTTTTCACATCTGGAAGACCTTGTGTATCTTTGGCCAATGAGACTGTATGACATCATGTGATGTTATGTTGGCTTAATGTCTAGCCAATATAGCAAAGCAGAATGTGTTAGAATCTCCATCCTATGGATTAATGTTATGGTTCCCATCAGTACTGTTTGTAATAGGTTCCATATTCAGGATCAAGCTGTTGGGTTTTTCTATTGTTGTAGCCAATGCATGTATGTGTGTGCCTGTGAAGATAGATTTTTGGTATCTTGTGTTGTGATACAAGACATGCAATAAGCAATGCATGTCTTAGAGACAAATTGCACATTGTGCTGAGTTTGTGGACACTGCTGAAATCAGCAATAGTGTAAGCATTCTGTTATTCTGTGTATCTCACTGCCTCTTGCCACTCCTCCTGTGCATGGTTGCTTATTTTTGCAAGATTGTTTGCTGGATTACTTTCCCAAGTAGTTTGGTCCTTGGGTTTGGCTCTGGTTACATGGGTGATAGTTTGCTATTCTTCCTCTTATACTAGGTAAAATATTCCCATGGAGATATATTCTGAAATCTACCTTAAACCTGCAAACCCCCGCCCCCCCGCATAACTTTGCAACCTTTATTCACATCTGCATCTGTGTGTCTTGCTCAGTACTTTTCATTTTCCTTTGCAAAAACGGAGGAGGGCCAAGGGAGCTGATGGCAAGCATGCCTTCTTTCCCTTTCTTGCATGGTTCTGAAGGAATGCGGCCGCTTTTGTGGAACTGATTTTGCCACTGAAAAATGCTGCTGAAAACTTTGCCAATAATTACTATTAACTGTTGTGCTGTTTTTATACAAACAGAGAAATTTAAGTTCTAGTCTAAAACCAATCAAGGGGTGTGGGTGTGGGAATCTTTCATTAAAATGGCTTTTTGAGATCGCTTTTTGATTTGGTTTTCCTATTTTCTCCCCTCGCCACCAGACAGATGGCGGTTGCACTTGTTTATTTATTTAATGGGAATCTCTGACGTCTTAATGAAAGACACACAACCTTTAAAGTTCATGCTCCATCAAGTGCACTGCCTAAAGCATGTGTAATTAACGTACACATGTAGTGACAGGAATACACATGTGAATTTCGAATTGGAAAACTAAGATACAGTACTTTGATTTTGGTAACCTGGCCACCACTTGGCTCAGACTTACATGTGAAGTCAGCATAATGTAGGTCATAAAGTCTGAGAGAGGGGTGTGATTCACTAGTCGAGCTCTATGAACAGCTCTACGAACCCTTTGAATTTATTTACACTAGAGCAAGGATGGGGAACCTCTGACCCTCCAGTTGTTGGCTTCCAAACTGGCAGTCCCAGCTCAATGTTAAGGGATGATGGGAGTTAAGGCCCAATAGTTTTGGGAGGTCCATACTCAGCACACCTGACACACCTATCCCTGCACTTGCAAGGTTTGTCTGGAGTGCACCATTAACATGGATAATAATAATAATAATAATAATAATAATAATAATAATAATAATAAAATTATTTATACCCCACCCATCTGGCTGGGTTTCCCCAGCCACTCTGGGCGGCTTCCAACAGAAAAATAAAATAAAATAATCTATTAAACATTAAAAGCCTCCCTAAACAGGGCTGCCTTCACATGTCCTCTAAAAGTCTGGTAGTTATTTTTCTTTTTGACATCTGGTGGGAGGGCGTTCCACAGGGCGGGTGCCACTACCGAGAAGGCCCTCTGCCTGGTTCTCTGTAACTTGGCTTCTTGCAGCGAGGGAACCGCCAGAAGGCCCTCAGCACTGGACCTCAGTGTCCGGGCAGAGCGATGGAGGTGGAGACGCTCCTTCAGGTATACTGGACCGAGGCCGTTTAGGGCTTTAAAGGTCAGTACCAACACTTTGAATTGTGCTCGGAAACGTACTGGGAGCCAATGCAGGTCTTTCAAGACCGGTGATATGTGGTCTCGGCGGCCGCTCCCAGTCACCAGTCTAGCTGCCGCATTCTGGATTAATTGTAGTTTCCGGGTCACCTTCAAAGGTAGCCCCACGTAGAGCGCATTGCAGTAGTCCAAGCGAGAGATAAGTAGAGCATGTGTGTCTTTTTAAAAAAATAGAAAGTTAGTGTTTAATATGTTGCTTGCTATTGCATTTAAAGCCCATTTTTTATTAGAGCAGCTAAATTGCACTATTTAGGTTTAGAGTGCTAGAAATGTGCATGGACAGAAATCATCCGTTAATAAATGGCAGTATAAATTAGACATAGCTATGTTTTTGTCACTTCTTGCCAATGTCCGCCATGCCATATGTTTTGTTTTGGTTTTTTTTTTGTATGGAAAATGGAGCTTAGTCTTCATATAGCTGCTTTTCTTTCCCTTAACCAACAGTTTGGGTCACATTTTCTGGCATCACTGAGACAGCATTAATGCAACTCCTATGAGATGTAACTATGTTAAAAAGTCTGACTCAAGAGAATTATGGTCAAGCAGACAACTCCCATGAATCTTGAAAGACAAGCCAGTCTCCTTGGCATTAGGAGGGAAGCACAGTTGCCAGTGATATTTTTAGATATGGTTGCTATCCAGATATCTAATACATGTAAATCCCTCAAATTCTGTTGGCTTTGGGTCCTAAAATCATCAAAACATTTACAGAACTTTGGGGTGGGGGACATAGCTGCCAAGTTATCCCTTTTTTACAGGGACTTTCCCTTATTTCCTCGCGAGAAAAGGGAAAACTTGGCAGCTATGGTGGGGGAAAGCAGTAAGTATATAAACATTTTTTAAAAATGCTTTATAATATTGGTATGTTCAAAATGATAAAGTGTAGAAAACTTACTTCCTTTTTTATTGAAGTGCTTTATTGCCTGAATAAAAGACTGCTGGGATATTGTTGCAGACTACATCGTCCTCAGCTTTCTATATATGTAAAAAAGAAAAAGAAAGGATGAATCCTGATTCCAGCCAAAGAGGCCCAGGTCCAGTGACTCAGATTACCTGCCCTCTTTTCTTCCACACTCCCTTCTCTCAATATGTTTCTTCTCTGATTTTGATGTTGTATGGGAAAGTTGAAGGCAGGTCACAAGTTTTAGAGAGGAGACTTCAGAAAACTGTTTTAAAAACAACAGCACAGTCTTACTAAAATAGAAGAAGTTGAAAGTTTGAAAATGAGTAGTTTTGAAAACAGGTCACCACTTTCTTCCTTTCAAGTCACTAAATTCAGATGTTTGGATGTCCTGATTACTTCTAAATATAATACCCAGTTTCCAGCTACTGTTATGGCATGACATGCTAAATTAGGATGGCTGAGGATGGTTTCCTGCTTGTAAAGCTGATCTTCGACATTCTACACCAGGTCGAGAGGTGATTTGGTTCCCTAATACTTTTGGGAATTGCTAAAATGCTGTTGTAGAGGAATTGTCAGGAGGGCTTTGTGCCATTATTTTTAGATCTTTTTAAGGTTGTGTTTAGTCTCGCTCGTGATCCTGTGAGACGTTAACTGTGGCAGTATAATTATTTTTAGAGAAAGCCTGGCCTGCATTTCCTGGCTACCACATAGAGGCCACTTTAAATCACTGTAGCTTATGGTTTTATTACATAGTTAGCTACAGGTGTAGAGCTGCTCGCCACACAGAATAGGTGTAGTTTTTGCCATGTCACTACATACTTAACAGAGACTTTTTTTGCAATCTCCTTGTGCAGTGATGGTTTTCAGCAGAGTCTAGCCATGAGGTGAGGCAAGTGTTAGTTCTCTGACACTGTTTAAAAACATGGAGTAGTCAGGATAACACTCTTCATGGTAACGTAACGGTAATGAAAGTCCATAAGAAGCCCCCCAAAATCTTTATTAGGGCATTCCACTCGCCCATCCCATCTTAAGTCCACGACCAGATGCAAACCTCATCTCTTAAACCCCAGCCCATCACAAATCCCCATTGCCTTGCTTATAACTTAGCCTGTTGAAGAATTTTGAAGATCTCAAAAGTTTGCATAGTATTTTGTGATATTTTGGTTGGTCTAATAAAAGTATGGCTCTAATAAGGATTTTAGAATCTCATTGCAATGTGGATGGATGCGACACATGACCCAGTGTCTTTATACTGCTGAATGTGTAAGGTTACTGGTAGCTGCCACAGGTGATAAATGACCACATCTGTATCCATTTTTATTTATTTATTTGGTTCATATAGTAGTGTGGTGAAAAACGTTCGATTGATGTGATGAAAAAATTGCATGGTATGTGATTTGGAGCAGTGTGAAGTGAGCCGGCATGCGACTGCAGCAATGTGTAGACCAGCCCTGAGAGGCCTGGGGTGAGCTTTGAAACATCTTGCACTTCTAAGAACTGTGGTGTGTTGATGGTGGCATGCATATATTAAAGTCCTTTCCAGCTATCCTGCCTATGACCTCTGTTAGGTAGCTGGTAATGGCATCACCTGGCTTGTGATCAGATTGCCCCCCCCCCCAGTGTAATATACTTTCTTTTACAAGGCTGTGGGGCGGGGGAAATATATTTTGGCGTGCTATGTTTGAGCTATGATATCTCTGCTTGTATTTGATGAGTGAGACATTGTTCTGCTTTTTACATCCCTCAAAGGAAGTGTCTGTTGACACAGCCTCTGGTTCAGTCATCTTTTATTATACAACACTCTGGGAAGCCTTTAGGGCAATCCAATGGCCCTAAAAGCAGCTTCTTTCACACAAGGAGAGAGACAAGCCTAACCAGACACCAGCAGTTCATATTTCTTTATTTACAGAGATATCTGTAATGATAATATCAGGCCTCATAGAAGACTAGGCCTGCTGAGGTTTGGGAGTTAGGCCTCCCAGCTGCTGCTTTACCTGCCAGGGTATATTAGAAGGAACACCTTCTCGTTTTTAAGAATTAGCAGTGGAGCAGTAAAGGCTAGTTTAGCATTTTAGGCATAATTGTTGAGGAACCTTTTGATGAAGCTGAATAGGACTTTCTGGGCAACCTGGGTGAGGGTGTTACTGGTACAGAACTAGCATGTAGATTGAATGTGGGAAATGTACATCTTCAGGCAGCTTCAGGGTACAACTGAAAAGAGATCCTAATTGTTGCTGCTGTTGTTAGACCACTTCATGACATAAAACTATTGAAGCAGTGCACACAGTAAAAACATAACTAAATACTGAAATCAACTTTTAAGAACAATAAAATCCATTAAACAAACTCTAGAACATTAACACTATCCATACAAATTCTAAAAAACCAAGGAAATCATTTCATCAAATATAAAATGTATCTTCCATAAATGACTGGAAAAGCTTCAGAGAAACCCTTAGAAAGAAAGAAAGAAATTCTTAGGTAGGCACCAGAACACCCCCACAGGGTAGACTCCTGTCTAGTTTCATCTGGTAATAGATACTACACATAGGATGTCGCTAACCCTGATACTGTGTAGAAAAACTGTAGAATCATGAGTTGGAAGTGATATTGGAAGTGATGGTCCAAGCTAGTACTCAGTGCAGGATCTGCAAAGCTGGCTACAACTATAGCATCTCTGACAGATGGCCACCCAGACTGCGTAAATAACTCTTGCAAAAGAGAGTTCACTACACCCTGAGGCAGTCTGCTCCACGGTCAAATTATACGTACCAGTAGGAAATGTATCCCACTGCTTAGCTGAAACCTGCTTCCCTGAAATTTCTACCTGTTCGCTCTCTTCCTGCCCTCCCAAAGCTCATACCAATGACAAACTTAGTTGGTCTCTAAGGTGCTACTGGAAGGATTTTTATTGATTTATTTTTTGAACAGAAAAGAAATTTGCTCCATCTTCTGAATCGTATCTGAAGACTGCTATCATGTTTCCCCTTGTTTTTTTTTGTTTTTTAAAAAATCTTATCTCTGAAATTAGCCACAACTGGTGGCTGGCAGATGGGACAAACACAGGAGGAGGTGACAGCAGTAGCTCAATAGCTATTCAAGGCAAAACTTCTGGCATGACAACATTTCAAGCAGGGCTTGACAGAGTTTAGGAAAGGCGAGGCAAGACAGAGCTTCAGGCTAATAAAGATAAGGTGAGGCTTCGGGTGAGGTGAGCCAAACCGAAACAGAGCTTCAGGTGAGTTAAGGTGAGGTGTCAGATGAGGCCAAGGAAGATGGTGCTTCAGGCAAGGCAAGGTTCCAGGACTCTGCAGAGCAAGAGTGGGGAACCAGATGTTGTTAGGCTCAAACAACTATCAGCCCCAACCATCATGGAAAGTAATGATGGGAGCTGCAGCCCAGTAACACCTGGAGAGCCACAGGTCGCTCAGATGGAGGAGCCAAATCCTGGGGCATCAGTTGTATGAGGCTTGCAAGGCCTCTATTGGCTCCCCAGATCACTTGATCTGGCTGGACCCGACAGTGCAGCTTTCAGCCATATCATTTTGGAGCCGTGGAGTGAGGGAAAGCATACTACCAGCTCCTCCTGTGCCAGTGGCAGAGAAAGAGGGGTGGTGGTGGAAAACCTGGAACCTGCTGCCAGATTTTTCAGTTGGAATTCACTGATGTTTGTGTCTAATAGAACCACAGAATATTGAATGCATTCAAGGGAGAATCACAGAACAATAGAACTGTAGAGTTGGAAGGGACCCCAAGGGTCATTTAGTCCAACTCAGATGTATCTTTGCTGTGAATATATCAAGCCACCCAGCTCTGTTTTGGCAGAAGAGATGTTGTAATTGTCACTTTCTTCTTTCTAAGTGACTCTTGGGTGTATACTCCAATTTAGCCACCCATTAACCTCTGTTCAGCCTGTCATAGTGGTTAGTAATAAGGAGAAAAGTAATAATAAGGAGAGAATAAGGCTGCTTCTCTGTCTGTTCTCTGTTATGTTTTGGCCAGATAGTTAAAATGTTTCTCTTCTGCTAGAGTATTTTAACCTTGCTAGCTCTGGTTTTGTTTTAATTGTTTTACTCCAGCTTTTAATGCTGTCTGTTTGTAACAGTACTGAAAGTTTACAGTTCTAAACCACCCTGGGAGCCCCGATACAGCTGAAAGGTGGCATAAAAAGCATTTGTATAAATAAAAATACATTTTAAAAGATGGATTCTGCTATCCAATCTTTTAGCCTTTAGGTGGAACATGGATTCTGATCCAAAAAGTGATCATGAATGCAAAACCATTTAGTAGGATATATCTTGAATTTGAAATTCATGGTTTGTGTCTAAGCTAGCCTTCATATTCCAATGCAAAGCTTTTATAGTTGGCTCACTCTTGCTATATCTTTAATTTAGGGCTAATTCCAGAAGCACTTCCATGTCATAAATGTAAAGGAAATACAGAAAATCTTAAGGTTCTCTTAGTCCTCCTGCTAATTAAGGGTCAAGGAGTAAACGCTATTAGTTTTCATTATAATTGTAGTGCTATAAATGTGAACAGAATTATATAGCTACATTACTTTACTTTGTTTAATGGGACCTACATCACCAAAAGAGTCTTGTATGTTTAGCAGAAGATCTGGACCTTGTGGCTCACTTAAAGTCCAGTGACACTTTAAAGACTTGGCTTGCTGTTATCTCTCCCCCCTTTTAAATAAAGAGTGACTCTGATTTTAAATCAAAGCCTCAGACCTGCTTAAATTCATCTATAGTGGGTTGTAGCCAACTAAGTGTTACTCAGAGTAGTTGCTCATGTTCATTAATTTTAATGGGTCTCTTCTGAGTAGGATGAGCATTGGATATAACCCAGTGTTCAAATACGGCATCTCTAAGACCGTTTGGTTAGTCCACAGAATTATATTTTACGAGCTAATTTCTAAAGGGGGTAGGTCAAAATCAGTGTAGCTTTGGAAGGTTCGGTCTGCCATCTTGATTCAAAATGGCATCCAATTGTATCAATACATAGAGGAAAACATAGTCCTTGATCTTGGGAACTCTCATGCAAAATTAGGTTGCGATGTGTTAAGAGGTATGCATAGTGAACCAACATTCCAAAATACATAATATATAGATGTGTTAAAGTCAACCTGGGGTTACATTTATTTACTTTTAGTAGTTGAACTGTTGTTTCATAGTGCTATGACAAATGTAAAGACCATGCCTTGCCATATCCTGGTTCAACATTTTTTGGTGTGTGTGTGTGTGTGTGTGGGAAATTGGAAATGAGTACACAGAGACAACCAATTGACATGCTCAAATACTCAGTGGAAGGAATAAATAATACCAGGGCTAGTTCAGATATTACAGATGAGTGTACATACAGCCCACATATGAGTGCCACTGAAAAACAATTCCATCTGGTGGGCTTTGTGTGTAAAATGCAATGTTTGTAAACAATGAATGTGGCACATGGTTGGAGTGGTTCCGATTTGCTTCACATTATATAGCTGTTGAAAACAATAGCCCAAAATTTCTGTCTTTGGAAAACTACTTAGGCTTCAGTTTCCGATCCTTACATAAAAGTGCCCTTGAAATAATCTGCTTAGAATTATAGTGTCAGGAATTAATAGAAGTGGACAGGATTGGAAAACTGATCATCTGCAGTAAATCAGACATTGTTCTTTTCCAGAATCCCTAGTACTAGCTCCAACTACACTAGGTTCATTCACACTGACTCATCCTGCAGGCTTCCAACACTGCATGTTTTGTAATAGGAGGAGACAGCTATAAACCTGGCTTTGCCAAAATGGCTACTTTCCCAACTCTGCAAATTTAGGTAGGCTTAAGATGTCTCTCCTCCCCCCCCAGCCCCCTAAAAAGGCTGCTCTCCCTAAATTGCAAGGAATTACTACTTCAGAACCATAGGTGGCTCAGGGAATAAGAGATGACTTGATTCTCTAATGTCCATCATCTATTGCTTTGCTTAGGCAGGTGCTAAATAAGCTAGTTGTTGTTTGTAAGTGATAACAGATAAAAGCAGCCAGAGCCTTAAAAATTGCTAACAACAGGCAACACATTTCTGGATTTAGACACGGATGTTAAAGGAGTAAAATCTGCTGTTTTGTGGATATGGGCAGATGATAAAACAGCATATTATTTCTTGGTGCAGTTACGATATGCTTTCTGCTTTTTCTTACATTGGCCTAACCTCTGTTGTGCTGCTGTAGCTTTGGCATGCACATGCTTTTGTTGAGAAGGGTACACAATGACCTGACTGCAAATCCTACAGATCCTTGTGCAAGCATTGCCATAAACAACTATAAATTGTAAGTTTCTGGGAGGTGGAAACTTCAAGGGCAAGAGAAGCACAGAAAAGGGAAGGTGTGTACAATATCAAATGCTGTCAGTCTTTGCATAAACCTGTCTTCTTGGGAGAAAAGCAATGACAAACCTAGACAGCATCTTAAAAAGCAGAGACATCACCTTGCTAACAAAGGTCTGTATAGTTAAAGCTATGGTTTTCCCAGTAGTGATGTATGGAAGTGAGAACTGGACCATAAAGAAGTATGATCGCCGAAGAATTGATGCTTTTGAATTATGGTGCTGGGGGAGACTCTTGAGAGTCCCATGGACTGCAAGAAGATCAAACCTATCCATTCTGAAGGAAATCAGCCCTGAGTGCTCACTGGAAGGTCAGATCGTGAAGCTGAGGCTCCAATACTTTGGCAACCTCATGAGAAGAGAAGACTCCCTAGAAAAGACCCTGATGTTGGGAAAGATTGAGGGCACAAGGAGAAGGGGACGACAGAGGACAAGATGGTTGGACAGTGTTCTCAAAGCTACCAACATGAGTTTGACTAAACTGCAGGAGACAGTGGAAGACAGGAGTGCCCGGCATGCTATGGTCCATGGGGTCACGAAGAGTCGGACACGACTAAACGACTAAACAAAAAAATCTTCTTGGTAATGCCATGGATTTCATTTGTCAAGGAGCAGATCTTAAAGGCATGTGGGGCCCAAACTCTTATCATTGAAAGTCCACATTTGTGCTTAATGCAATCTGTTGACTTTCTTCTCTTTTCCACCTTCCATACTGATTTGTGGTGTTAACAGCAGGAGTAAGGCAAGAAAAGCATGCAGGATGGAGTATCAATCAGGACAGACACCTTAGTTATACTCTGTGCTTTCTGTGCATGAGTATCTTCAGTCTGTCTTACTGCCCTGTGGGCTTTATGTCTCCTTTAGTAAATATTCATGTTCTTCTCTTGGTCTTCTGTGGGTAAGAGAAGGTGAATTTTGCCAGTGATGGGAACTGCTACATATAGTTAATACTTTGTGTGTGACAGTAGTGAATTGGCAGGATTAAAGCAAACTAAGTAAGCCTCAGATGCATTCTTTGAACCAAGGCTTCATCTGGCTCAACTGTGAGCTAGTTTGCAGTATGAGTTCCCTGCACATTTTTGTTAAAGGTTAACAAAACTGTTTAGACAACTTTAATGGCTGTACATCAATCTGCTGCATCAAGTTGATTAATGGAGCTCATTTCTGTAGTGAATTCTTTAATTGCTCCTTATTTACCGCAGGGAGGGGGCGTGGTGTACTTTTTGATTAAGGCAGCTGTCTGGAGTGTTCATTCACCTTGTAAATTCAATTCGTGTCAGGGTTCATTTCTGAAATAGCCTACATTTCTACCTGCTCTTCTGAACCTTCTCCAAAACGAGGCATCATCCTGGAAGCACGTTATTATAATTTGTGTGAGATGTATGTGCTTTAGTGATTGCAGTATCTTAACAGAAATCGATCAGAATGCATTTTAAAAGGTTGCTTCCGGATTGTGAATTAGTCTTTCAACATAATTTGTTATCCCTTTTCAGGAGAAGTAACTTTAAATACATGGTCATTAGCAGTCAACTCTCCCACATTTCTTGTCATTTCCCCTGCTGTCTTCAGGGGCTTCAGCAAAGCTCCATTACCTGTAAGCTGCTACCTCTGTCTTGAAGAGAAACTGAAAGCAACACAGAAACATAGTTCATCCTCCAAAACCTTCAGCAGGGGGGTGATAAAGGGATTGTTGCCTATGATGCCTTCACCCATCCCATTCTTCAATCACACACAAAAAACTGTTTTATAGTGTTTCCAGAACCTGTTTAGACAGTGGAATAGGTAAAAAATCAGATGTATATGCGTATGTATGTATGTATGAAGGGAAATGATGCCTCTTATCATATCAAAAATTGTCTGCGGTTAACAAGGATGAAGCCATTCTGAATGTGGCCTTGCTAATGCAAATAATGCATGGCTGTTTTTGGGCATTGAGACCAGACTAAATGTGAGATTTTTTAAAAAAGTATGCCATTATATATAGGTGTGTGTGCATGTGCACACATTGAGCTTTTTGTCACTAGGTTACACCATAGGTACACAGGGACGTGGGTCGTGCTGTGGTCTAAACCACTGAGCCTAGGGCTTGCTGATCAGAAGGTTGGTGGTTCGAATCCCCGCGACAGGGTGAGCTCCCGTTGCTCGCTTCCAGCTCCTGCCAACCTAGCAGTTCGAATGCGGCTTTGTCATGCTGGCCACATGACCTGGAAGCTGTACGCCAGCTCCCTCGGCCAATAACGCGAGATGAGTGCCGCAACCTGAGAGTCGGTCACGACTGGACCTAATGGTCAGGGGTCCCTTTATCTTTACCCACACCACAGCTATATATATCTATGTTCAGCTAGGAAGCTTATGTATGTGTTTACTCTTTTGCAGTGTCTGGGTATAAACAGGCAAATTGTCAGAGCTGAATCTTTGGATTAATCACTGCACATCAAACATTCTGATAGGTGTTTAGAAGAAGAATGAATCTGTTTCCTGTTGGATACAAAAGCAAGGCGAAAATGATGGCTTTGAAAATCGGCCAGAAGCTGAGATCTGAAATTAAAAAGAATTAAGGCATTTGATGGCAGGTTTTTTTTTATTAAATGCTAATTGTGAAACAGTAATTTGGCATCTGAAGGACAAGGTTTGAAGGCCTGCAAAAATTATGGAAAACTATTTGAATGCAACTAAAAAAGTAAGTTGTAGAAAAGGAAAAAAACCGCGCAGCTCCAAAACTGCGCCTTAAAACCAATGCAGTAGAAATATATAAAATGTAGCCTAAAGTTCTTGGCCAGTAAAGCGAGATGAGCGCTGCAACCCCAGAGTCGTTTGCGACTGGACTTAACTGTCAGGGGTCCTTTACCTTTACCTTTTTAACCTGAAGCTACTGGCCATCAAAAAACAATGGAGGTGCTGGAGAATGGAGATGGAATAAAAGCCTCCCTATTGTAGATAAATAATGAGAAGTTTGGCAAAACCATTTGGTGAGATGCGTTTCTTTCAAAATGGAAGATGCAATAAGAACATTTGAGTTGTGTATGGAAGTGGGTGTTGTTCCCTAGTGTTGTGTATTAATTCAAATATTCTGTAATCTGGCTAGAGTACTGTCCATTTGTCTTTTTAAAGGGGACAAACACAATCCTCAGTATGATTGGGTTCCACCGGAAAGTTAGTGTGTTATTGGTTCCCGCCTGTATCCTTCTTCACCCAAGCCTTGTTCCTATAAATACAGCTTCCCTTTACCCTAATCCCCAGTCCTGTTTGCCCTAAATAAAGAACTGTTCTCTTGAAGATGTGTATCTGGATTTATCAAGCCACAACACAACACCTAGCATTGGTCTTTGAGCCACAGAGTGAACTGTTAGCCTATACATGTCTGACCCACTTATCCTTGTGTCTCTAAGAGAGTTGCATTTGCTTATGCCCAACCTTCTGGTAGCAAGATGTAGGCAAGGCTAGAAGAGAGGTGAGTAGAGCCTAATTGAACTGGGCCAGAATTGGAGGATATGCACATGCCCCCTTCCAAATGCACACATAACAGGACACACACAAGGACACACATGACTCACTGTAGATGCAACACACACACACACACACACACACACACACACACACACACACACACACACACACACACACTATGTATTCTCATCTTGCCCCCCACTGAGCTCTGCAGTTAGGCTTGTGGGAGGAGCCTCCTTTCAGCTCTGACAGAAGGGTTTTCCCCCCCTAATTGCTGCAAGCTGAATGGAGAGGCCACTGGGCCACCAGTTTCCCACCCCTGCTTCTGTGTGCAAGTGGAGTGGAGCGGCACACATACACAGATGCAGTCTACTTGTTCTGTGGCTGATTTTTTTCACAGCGTGGAAGCTGTGGCAGTTCTGCACTATCTTGCTGAGTAGTAAGCTATCAGTATTAAACTCTAGAATAGGAAGACAACTACTGTACAGTTATTGTGTGAAAGAGGGGGGGGGGCAATGGTTGTGTTCTGAGCTGTGTTGCATTGTAAATGCTCTTGCTGCTATTGATTATTAATCATATTTTTATAAGATTTATTATCTGTCGTTCACCATAAGGTCCCAGGGCAGATTACAAACTATGTAAAAATTACAGTGTTAAAATCGGTTCAGACATTCAGAAGAATAGGATGGATCTTAAAAAATACCTCTCTCGGTTGGCCAAGGCCAGGGTCAAATGGTACATCTTCAGCATATGTAGTAAACAGTTGCGGACTGGTTCCTTCCACCCCATCTCTCAGAACTGAGAGCTCAGAATGCATAACTTCTGTTTTATCATGATTCAGCTGTGTTTTATTGGTCCATACCCAGCCCACTGCGACGTCCAAAAACATCATTCTAGATCAGGCATCCCCAAACTGTGGCCCTCCAGATGTTTTGGCCTACAACTCCCATGATCTCTAGCTAACAGGACCAGTGGTCAGGGAAGATGGGAATTGCAGTCCAAAACATCTGGAGGGCCTAAGTTTGGGGATGCCTGTTCTAGATCCTATTAAACTGTTTTGGCCACGTGGTGCCCATTAAATGTATTTGTTTTGCTTTGGGGATTGTAGTCCCATTTGTGTTTCACAAGCTGGTCTCCGACTGTGATAATTTATTTATTTATTATTGGCCCACATGTAGCCCTGAGGATTTTGTGGTGCTTTGAAATGGGTTTCTGAAGTTCCCTCCATGGTGGGTGGCTGGGTGGGTGGGAGGTTACCTGACATCTTTGTGATGTCAGGTGAATGACAGGTGGGCCATATCCGGTTCCCCACCCCTGTTTGTAGTTTACTCACTAGGTGGCAGTAGACTTAGATCTTTCTGGGTGGAGTCACAGAATCATAGAATTGTAGAGTTGGAAGGGACCCCCAGTCCAGCCCCCTGCAATGCAGGAATCTCCTGCTCAACGCAGGGCTCAGACCCATGACCCTGAGTTTTAAGAGTCTCATGTTGTATTGACGTAGCTATCCCTGGAGTACTTTGGAAAATCATAAAGTTCTTGTCTAGCTGTAAGACTGGCGTGGCCTCTTAACCTTCTTTGAAAGTGTTTTGGAGCTTATTGTTATCATTTCCACCCCTGCTTCGCCCACACCTGCTGCAGCCAACAGAAAAAAAAGAGCATTCAGACTTCTGTTTAAAGTTCAGTGTGTCTGAGAAAGGCAGCTGACACATGCAGACTTCAGAAGCAGCTCTACCTTAATTATTTGTCCTGATTGTAGCTGCAGATTGCCCCAATAAATGCTAATGATCCTGGATTCCTTCAGTCCTGTTAGCTTCCTTTTCCTCTTACTTTCTTCACTGAAAGTCTTGAAACCCAAGGGCTGGTTTCAACAAAGGGCATAGGAGGGTGGGAGGGAGATGAAGGGAAAGGCAAGCAGATAACAGCCACATGTAATCAGCATTTTATTGCCATCCTCAGGAAGTGGGAATAGTTGAGAAAGAAGAAGAAAAAGAAAGTAGATTGGAGCAAGGAAAGTTAATTACGGCGAGGTATTTGACAGGAAATTACAAAATACAAGCAGACAGGAGAAACACACTTTTAAAACAGGCTAGGAAGTCTCCAGTTACTCCATGCTGTGTATTCAAAAAAATAAATAACGCTCAAAAGCAAGTGCTGAAAATAGTAGTTTAAACAAAAGCTACCTTATCTGATAAAGACATTTTGAGCACAAAGGGAAATTTATATATTAGCCGGCAGTCTTCAAATAAACTGATGGTTTTGATAATACCATGGATTTAATTGTGGGGGTGGGAAAGAATGAGTTTTCATTTGAATGACCTGCAGATGCAGCAAGTCCTTGCGAAAACCGTCTGGGTTTATCTTGCACATACAAACATACACACACTCGTCTATTCTTGTAAACATTGTTTATCGCTGTTTTGCAGAAATTGTAAAGGTAGACTTATGGATGTAGGCTGAAGCCGATAAATATGTGCATATTTTAAATGCCCCTCTGCAGAGCTAATATGTTTCATTTCATCTGCTAGGGTATGTAGATGGAGTCGCGGTTTATCCATGTTGGGGAATGAACAGCAAAGCAACATTTTAAGGGAGGGTTCAGAATTCCCATGGCTTGACAGAGTTCTGGAAGATTTATCATGCTATTATCATTTCATTGTTGGCTTAAGAGTGCCCTGTTCTTTACCATTCACCATGCCTGTCTTGTTATCCTTCTGTAAAGCAGGGAAACTCCCTTTTCCATGTTACCCATTTATGCAGGAAAGAGCTTGTGGACTTTGCTCCCTCCTGCCTTGTTCCTCTGAATTGCCATCAGTTTTGAAGCTGGAAAGAAACCACCACCAAGAGACGAACACCTAATACAAATTTTCTCTCTCAGACTTAATGAAATTGCATTCTATGTACTGGTAGATATGATGAAATAAGGATCCTGTGTTTAAACTCCATTCTTGGGTCCTGCCTGTATTCTATCCTCTGCATTTGCAGACAACCTGAAGTAGTGGCACAATCACAAAAAAGTGCCTTTGCTCAATCCTACTAACAATCTGCCTGTTGGTGTGCTTTTTGTCTTACTTTTGCTAGCATGAATTCATATTGCCCCAAGATGAGAATAGTGCCTTCACTTGCAGTTAACATACTCTGAGTGGTAGAGAAATGCTCATTGAGGCTGTGGGGATAGGAAAGAATCCTCTCGGATCATTGTAGTACAAAAAGAGAGACCTAGTTTTGACAGGTCACATTTCCATATCGGACTCACCCATAATTGGGTAATTTGCCTTTGGCCATCCTTCTCAATATAAAAAAAGCTACTTTCTTTCAGGGCTGTGATGATATAAGTTGTTTTAGTCTATTAATTATATGAGTATTAGCTCATCAGTCAATTGATCTATTAAATCTGCAAGAGTGTTCATATGGAGAAAATCATCATGCCATGCCGATTTAGTTTTTTTAGCCAATAGTCACATTTTGCACATTTTGCCCTCCCCCTGTCACTTGGAAGAGAATGGCGCTCCTAAAGATGATGCTTGTTATCTTCAATTTGTATAAGCATTTGTATCAAAATACATTGTAAAAAAAAACAAACGACTGGATGATTTAGGTCAGCCTTTTGCTTTGCCAAAATGTTTAATTCAATGAATTTAACATTAATTAGCTCTTGATGAACCCTACTTAACTTTAAATAGATGTAGCTGGCTCTGTTTCAGTGATCTTCACAGTCTCCTCCTGAAGCCCGTGCTGAAAAACATAAGCTTACAGAAGCATGCCTTAAGACAGTGTTTCTCAACCAGTGTGCCTCCAGATGTTTTGGGACTACAACTCCCATCATTCCTGACCACTGGTCTTGCTAGCTAGGGATGATGGGAGTTGTAGTCCCAAAACATCTGGAGGCACACTGGTTGAGAAACACTGCCTTAAGACCACCTGGCACAGGAGATAGGGGGCATCATAGCTCAATGGCAGAGGGCATGCTTTGCATGCAGAATGTCCCAGATCCAATCGCACACAGTTCCAGTTGGAAGTTGATGGGGAAGAAGTCTATGTGCCCAAAATAGTGGAGAAGCTGTTACCTGTCAGAGCAGAGAAATAGGTTGGCGGGTAGAAGGCTGTTTTCCATGTACCATAGTGTATGCCAGAGCTGCATTCCCCGATGCCCTCCAGATGTTTTGGACTACAACTCCCATCAGCCCCAGAAAGCATGCTCAACAGTCAGAGATGATGGGAGTTGTAGTCCAAAACATCTGGAGGGTGCTGGGTTGGAATGGCTGCACTGGAGCATAGGAGTCTCTCACATTTTGGACTTGATCTCTGGCACACTTGACAAAAAGGTTGGTCACAGCTGCTATAGGCTACAGTATGTATGACTCTGCTGTCATAGCGTATTTCTACAAGAATCTTGACACCACTAGTTTAGCCTTTTAAGAAAGAGAGAATAAATTGAGGCTAGGCAAGCATGCAACCATTACTAGCAACAGCGTGACTTCATAGGTCAGGCTTCTCTTCCTTCCTCACTGTCTCCAAAACCTGCCTGTCTTACTGTAGTGCATGTTACGTTATACCCGTTGACAATTTTATAGCACAGGCGGAAGAGATATAAAACCAAAGGGCAGGGAGTGGGGGACGGAGGCCAGTGGAAAGAGGTCTGCTGCCACAGCAGAAATGGCTTTGTCTAACGTGACATACTTCCCTTGCTCTGAGACAATGGGATTTAGAGGCATGAGGGATTTTGAAATGAATGCTACCAAAGTTAATATTATAAATGCCCCAGTCATAGTTATGAATCAGCAATGCATCATTGTGCTGTCTTGCTCTTCTCGGAAATGTCACATGGTTCTCTTCTCCCCCCCCCCCTGCCCCGATTACTAACCTGACTAGAGATGTAGTTGACCAAGCTCTGCTTCTGGTTCTGTATGCTCAGGTTTCTAAGCCCTCTTTATTCAGGCAAGAATAGGAGTTTAATTGTGCTGGTCCAAGGTTAATCCAAGAGGCAAGGTCCAGGGCCGGTCCAAAGTCTAAGGAATCAACGAGGGGTCTATCCAATGAAGCTGAAGAAGGGTGCAGGGCAGGAAACTAGGCAAGGTCAGGAGCAGGAACACAGGCAGGATCTGGCAAGCAGCAATGTTGCTCCCGCAACTTGGGGCGGGGTCTGACTGCCTTTTATCTCTGACGAGGTAATGCCCGGTCCCGGTCCCCCGATGACTCACCACCCTGCCTCTCCTGAAGATGAGCACTCCTCCTGCGAGTACTCAGGTCTCTCCTCCTCTCATCCCTGAGCCTCTGCAGCTCGGGAGACGCTGGAGGGTTACTGGACCCAGGAGCCGCCTCAGCCTCTCCTGACCCAGCTGGTAGTGGAGCAGCTGACGGCAATGAGGTATTCCCCGCATCTGGAGCCAGGACAGGCTCAGGCCCCTGACTTGGCCCAGCTGCTGCTTGTTGCAGGGGAACCTGAGCAGACTGAGGCTCTTCAGGAACAGGCCCCAGACTAGGTTCAGCTGTTGTCCGTGGCAGAGGATCCGGTGCGGACTGAGCCTCCTCCGGTTCCGAGTCTGAGCCAGAGTCCCAGGTCATCACATTAATAAAGCAGCAGCAGGGCTGCAGACAGGGTGAAACCCTAAGATTGGCCAGGTCTGACACAAATACCTGGGGCCTCATCTTCTGCCCCGTCCCCCTTTGCCAGCAAAGTAGTTCAAACTTCAGCTCCTATCATTTCCAACTTTCAGAGGAACTCTCGGGGACGCCTGGCTGCTAAGCACACCTTTCAGGCTTGGTATTGGTATGGGTAAAGCTATTGGTAAAGCTGCCAAAAGATCCAGCTTGATGATGATACTAATCAGTTATTTTATTGGTTGTGGTGCTGTTGATGCCAAGGTTGCAAGTTTGATCCCCGTATGGGACAGCTGCAATGCAGGGGGTTGGACCAGACGAGCCTCAGGGTCCCTTCCAACCAGCGCCAGATTTACGTACTGTATAAGCTATAGCTTAGGGCAGGCATGTCAAACCTGCGGCCCTCCAGATGTTTTGGCCTACAACTCCCATGATCCCTAGCTAGCAGGACCAGTGGTTGGGGAAGATGGGAATTGTAGTCCAAAACATCTGGAGGGCCGCAGGTTTGACATGCCTGGCTTAGGGCCCCACGTTCTTGCTCCCACCCCGAATGAAAAATAATTTAAAGTTAGAGCTTAATGATTATTTCACTATTAATATACTTCTTCTTAATAGTATTTCAGTTCAACAATTACAACAAATACGTATTTTGTTATGTGCAAATGGCTTTAGATGCCTATTAGGTCCAAAAATGACCGTATTCAACACAAAAAAACATTGACAATTTGTTGTTGACAAAGGACAGCTGGACATATAAAGGGCCCCATTACCTTCAGTAGCTAAATGGGCCCTGCTTCCAACCCTACAATTCTATGATTCTATGGAGCATACAAAGTTGTCACAGTAATCAGACCATTACCAGGAGGATGGGTGGGAGAACAAAACGTGGTGATAATGTTTGGTTAGGGACATAAAACCTGCACATTTTGGACTTGTATTCCTAACAGTTGTTTCCTTGGGAAATACTGTATAGCACAGTGCTGCTTTTATAACAGAAGGAAATTTTTAAAAAGCACTGCTTTTCAGTGGAAGAAAAATATAAAAAGATGAGATCCAAAGTAGGTTGCAAAAACTGAACATCAGCAACAGCAATACCAATACCCCCCCCCAAAAAAAACCCCAATAACCCTGCCTAAGATTCTTAGTCCAACCTGAATGTGCAGAAGCTGAAAATTCAGATCTCAAACCTTTGTGTTCTGGGAACATGTTCTAACTAAGTTCAAGGCCTCAGATTTTTGTTAGGTATGGGAATGATGAGCACACATCTGCTTGCATCTATAAACACAACAGGAGGAGGCCTGGTTTTAAATTACCATCCTACTGCTGTGAAACCTTCCTAGTAATCCTATAAAACTGTCAGAGGCTGATGGGTCCTTGAGGGTTATGGCAATTTTCAACACCCTGCTATCAAATGTCAAAAGAATGTGAGGATTTGGTTACTACATAAATATTCCAAACTGGATTTTATTGCATTTTTTAAAACTCTCTGGTTTCTTTTTTTAGATACCTGCACAAGAAACAACTATGAAACACAGTTCTGTTTCCCCCACTTCTGTATATTTTTTTCATTCATACACATGATCTTATCTGTGTGAAAGTAAGCATGTGTTTAGGTATGGTCCCTAGCTCTGTAGGTTGTATATATTAAATTATTATATGTGTGAAGGGCCTTGCATGGCATGGAGAAAGTCCCGTGTTCAATGCCTGATGTTTCCAGGTATTGCTGGGAAGAACTCTAGTCTGATTCCCCGAGAGCTGCTGCCAGCCAGTGCATAGCGTTTATAGACATTACTGAGCTAGGTGAACCAATCACTTGCCTTGCTGTAAGGCAGCATCCTCTGTTTCACACTGGAAAATACTAGAAAATAATTCAAACTAGCAAGGTAATGAGAGTAGAAAAATAGCTCATCTGTGGAACGCTACATGTATCCTGAATGCAAACCAAATAGGAGAAAGTCGTTATTTATAGAGTAAAGAAATTGTCCCCTGTTCTTATTCAAACCTAATGCAAAGCAGACTCTTAATTTTGTAGCCCCATCTCTAAATGGGAGTTTGAACATTGTTTTGCTCAGGAGGAACAGGAAGCGCTTCTCCAATTGTTTCTGTTCTGGGAGTTTCCGCAGTGAAGATCTGGATAGCTCAGTTAGATAGAGCTCAGTGCCGGTAATGCCGAGGTTGCAGGTTCGATTCCTGCATGTGATAGCTGCATTGTACTGGATTGCAGGGGTTGGGCTAGATGATCCTCAAGGTCCCTTCCGACTCTACGATTCTATGATCTCTGTAATGGGTGGGGGTGGAGACCGTTTGGGGTAGGTGCAAGCGGCGGGTTTTGACCTAGGAAAGGAGAGCCATCAAAGTTTCAGGAAACAGGAGTGAAGCAGGGCAGGGATGTTGGAGATGAGCAGAGGAAAGGGAGGGGAAGTTCCTGTGCCAGGCAAAAAGCCGTGCCACGAGTGGCCACATTTGGATCTTGATCACAGAAAGGTGCAGAAATGTTTAACATGCAATTAAAAGAATTCAGAACAAAGTCATGGAGAGAGGGAGAGGGAGAGGGGGAGAGGGAGAGAGGGGGAGAGAGGTTTGCACAGTGTGTTTCATTAAATATAGTAGCTTTGAAAGGGTTGCTAATAAAGAAATGAAAACTGGTCCAAACAGGCTTTGTAAGAGAGCCATTAAGTGAAGCTGCATGTTGTGCTTGTGTTTCAGCTACTCTGGTGCTGATATTAGCCAGCATTCTTTCTTCTCCCCCCCCTTTCGTCTCCCCCCTGATTTGTTCCAGCTAAAACTGGCTCTTGGCAGCCTATTTTATCAGCTGGCCTGTTGTATTTAGAGCTGAACCTCACTCCTTATCTCCTGCACTGTGGCAGGGCCTCAGCCTTCAGGAGTCCAGGGCTCTGCTCTTTTTTTGTTTATACTTGTGATCCTTTTCTTATTTTGCTCTTTCGGTTTCTGCACTGCTTTCCTGGAGGCAGTGACTAGCATTTGGGTTTTTATGCATGCCAGGGATGAAAAGTGTGGCTGGGTTAATGTGGCTTCTCCAGTTTTTGTATTGACGCAGTGTGTTTGTGAATGATGTAATTTTCCTAAAGGCCTTTTTCCTTTAAATGTTGTGCCAAAGATGCCAACCTATTTGATTTTTCGTTGTGCATACACCAGGAGAAACAAGGTGGAGGAGAGATACAGTGAACTCATGGGGGGGGGGAGTTTGGACAAAGGAGTCCATGAACATTTTTTATTGAGAAAAAACACACACAAGTGTTTCTACCTTCCAAGAAGCAGTAATCAAGCAAGCTTTGTTTATTTTCACTCTTCTCAGTAGGACATGATATAATTAAGGGCATCTTTGTTATACAAACAAAAACACATGATTTCTCCTCTCAGCTGGAGTAAATCTAAGATGGCGGAGTATCAACATCCTCCCTTCTGACCTCCGTACTTTACTGGTTTGTTTTTAAGTTTTTTACTGTTTTATACCGTGTTTATATTTTATTTTCGTTTTATTCTTATCTACTTAATTTAGCTCAGTTTTAAGTTTTAAGTTTTAGTCATAGGTTTTAAGGAATTAAAGTACAGCAGGGAGTTGTTTAAAGTCTTCCTGACCTTCACTTGGGGGAGCGTCTGGGCCTCAGCGTTTTTTTTTTTAAAAGAAGAAACCTTTCAAGTTGTGACTGCTCTTATCGTTATCTCCCTGCATTTACTCCCTGCTCCACCATTCTACTAACCAAGCAAATGAACTGAAGCGAGACTTTTACCAACCTGATTTTTACCAAATAAATAATGGTGACGACCCGGAGTGGCTGTAAAACCTCGGGCCTTCCTCGGAGTGATATAAGACCTCTCTCTAAAAGAGCTACTCTAAAGGAAGCACAAACAAAAATCACTCGGCCCTATAAGAATAGGGGCAAAGTGGAGCTGATTGAGAATCAGCAGAAAATTGAAACTTCCCCCCTCTGCACCGAGTCCTCTGCCAGCCACAACGAAGGGCCGGCAGTGCAGAGAGAGGATTGTGCGGAGGAATGCCACAACAATGGGCCGATAAAGCTCAAAATAATTTCAAATATAACTGGTACAGACACCGAAGTACTCCCGAAACAGAGACTTAAACCCCTAGCTTCTCCTGAACCATCCCAAGACCGAGAAGTGGAGGAACTGATGTTAAAACAAATTGCAGAGCTGTCTTCGGGAAACTCTAAAACATCAAAAGATTCTTGCTTCCAATCCCCTGAGACAAATGGTGAGGATTTATCCGTTATCAAATGGCTGGTGCTTTTAACTGAGGATATTGAACATATAAAATCCTACCTGGGCACCTGTACAAAAATCCTCACTATAATGATGGACACTTGTAAAATCCTCTGCAGGGAACCTGGCGGAGTGACTGCAGAATTGGAAAGTAACAACAACTTGCCTCCTATCACCTGCAAAAATAGATCATCAAGGAATGTAAAGAGATCCAGCAGGGCTATCGCCTTGAAAAGGAGACCCATAAGTGCAAAAAAGAGCAAAAATGTTAAAAATTTCAAGGCAGTGCATTACAAAAAAATGGATTTTAAAAAGCTCTTTAAACTCCTCAAGAGTTCCCCAATAACCGGGATCAGTGGGAACACCAAGAAACTTCCTGCCAGGAAGCCTTCTAAGCAAGAACTTTCTATAAACCCTTGCCCTGATGCTGCATTGGAATGCTTGGAACCCCTAACGCCTACCCCAACACCTAACTCCAAGCAAGACCTTTTGATTCAAGATCCATGGTCTCACGTTTTATCTGCAGATAAGACCAATCCCTCTAAGAAGAGGAACCTGACAAATAATAACTGGAATTTGGTGCTATACCGAAACAAGCTCGTTCTATCAAATTATCCTAAACCCCCAGGACTCCTGTCACAAGAAGAGCGTAAAGCCCATCTACTGAACTTTCTAAAGCTCTATATGCCAGGTATCCTTAATAACCCTACTGACTTGGCCCAAGTGGAATATCTATACTTCGACGGATTCCTTGCCAGAGCGGTGGTCTCATTTTATGACGGGAGACTGGCAAAACTGGTGTACAAATGTAGAGAACACCTGAAGACAAGTGGCGTAAGAATCTCAAGGTACTTTAAAAATGAAGCACCCCCAATTCCACTTATTCCCCATACTGTGATTTTGCCAAAAACTCTCCAACATAAGATTGACCAACATGTTCTAATTGATATAAACTCTGTGGATGACATCCTTAATCACCCTACTGGTCTGGTAGCCAAGGACCCTCAAAAGTTGGACTCCCTTGGGCCCACGTATGCGGTGAATCAGGGAATCGTCCTTGACAGCTTTGAAAATAATTTACTTCATTCTTATAGTGCTCTCCCACAAGAAGCTCAGAAAGAAATACTCCAAAAAATGGACACTCTCCGCCTTTGCCTGACAAAAGTGATGAAGGAACAGCTGAGACTACCTAAACAAAATATACCTGACTGTGCTTCAGATTCTGCCCCATTCTTATACCACCAAGAGCTGGACTTGTGGGTTGGGAAGGCACCCACCCCTTCCAGCCAACAGGTTGTTGCTGAGATGAACCCACTCTTCCATAATCTGGAGGCGAAAACCTCTCCACCAGACTCATGCACCACGCAACCCCCCTCTGAGGCAAATATGGCCACAACATCTGCCTGGGATAAAATGAGAGAACTTAATGAGGCCGAATTGGGCTCTCCATATAAAGTGCCCTATATGAGTGCGCTTACTTGCAACTTTATTAACCCACTCTCTTCCAACGTGAGCAAGCTGAATACATCCATAGATATCATCGAACTGGTAACAGAACCAGCTGAACCAGCTCAACAAATGAGAGACGACCCTATTTTATTCTCAGCCCCGAAGTGTGATCTGGTTGAAGACCCAACGGGTCGTATTAACAAAATTACTCAAACAATTAATGAAAATCCAACTAGTGGCACTACTTCTGTTGACTTAATTTCTCTCTCCCTAAGTAATACCCCTCTAATTCTACCATCTGGCTCTGAAGAGCCGACTATTTTAGGCCTAAAACCTGCCTCTAGTGAGACGAGTGGCTTGATTTTACAGTCAAACCATCCCAGTAAATCTAAACGATTGGGATGTATAACACGATTGCCACCTTCTCAAAGAAAAATAACTGAATTTTTTGAAGCTGAAACTCCCCCGAACTCAGAACCCCATTCCCACTCGATTTGACTACCTAATGACCAACCTAGTCACCCTCTGATGTCATTTCTATGCTGGAATATTGCGGGATGGAGGGGGAAGAAACTTGATCCAGACTTCTTAAAATTTGTTAACTTATTCCAAGTGATTCTTTTACAAGAAACTTGGGAAGAGGAGGTGATTGATATAAACGGATATGATATTATTTTACTTCCAGCTTGTCCCTCTCTTAAAGGTGGACGCCCCAGAGGAGGTTTGGCGATAGCCATTTCCCTCAAATTGCAAGCAAAACTTACACTTGTGAAATCACTCCCTCCTTACGCGATCACAGGCTTGATTTCAGGAGGGAAATTTGAATTACTGGTAACAAATGTTTATTTCCCCCCTGGGGGGCAAGCAGCGGACCTCCACTCCAAATGGGAAGCACTTGAAGAACATCTAGCTTTCTGCTATACCAAGTATCCGAATACCTCGTCAGTCTTGGGAGGTGATTTCAATGCTCGTACAGCTGCAAACTGGGAAGCGTTAGGCAAGGCCAAATGGTGGGTCCCCCCTGATCACCAGAACTTGGACCTATCCCCCCACGTACAAAGAAAATCGAAAGATAATAGGGTCAATGAAGCGGGCACCCTCCTTTATCAGCTGATTTTACGTATGAATTTAATAATTTTAAACGGGAACTGTCCCCCGGATATTCCGGGTGATTTTACTCATTTGAGCACACATACAAATAGTGTTCTTGATTATTTTATTGTCTCCAGAGATTTATTCCCAATTTTTTCTTATTTTAAAATAGAAAACGTTCAAATGAGCGACCATCTTCCCTTGAGTGCCAAGCTTTCCCTAGACTGGCAGCCAGTCAAGTCTAGGCACCCCATATATATGGGAATAAATGCTGCAGAACAAGTGAGAGGAACAAAATGGTCTGTAAGTCAAGCCCAGAAATATACGGAATTTTTCCAACAAGAGATAGTTCAAACCCATGCTCTTTTAGATTTAGATCTGTATGGGTATGAACAAATTATTAACTCATTCTCTCTGCTTACGGAAGACCTTATGTCCTTTTTTACAGTACCAGCTATTCAGGTAAATTGGGCCCATTTTAAGACTGGTGCCCCCTGGTTTAATTTACATTGCAGACAAGCTAGACAGCATCTTTGTGCCATTTACAAAGAATATAAATCTTCTGGTGCTTTAGTATTACCTAGAAATTACCAACAAGCAAAAATAGCATATAAGGAAGCTCAGAGAATGGCTAAACAAGAGTGGCAACAAAATCGCTGGCAGGCACTCATAGTCGCCTCTAGCTCACGTAGTTCACGGCAATTTTGGCAATTGGTTAATAGAAGATCAAAGAGGTACCCCCTAACAATTATTCCTGCCCCAGTCTGGGAATCCTTCCTAAGGAAATATTTTGCGTCAACAGAACCCAATACCAACACTCTTGATGATGTATTTGAGCATCTCCCCATCTGGTCCCCTATTGATCCTGACGAAATCTTGGATCTAATTTCTAAACTTAAAATTGGCAAAGCCCCCGGGCCAGATTTGGTTCCGGCGGAAGCCATAAAACTACATTCTGACTGGTGGGCAAAAATCTTGGCTGTCACCTTCGATGCCATTAATGCAACTGGAAGGGTACCAAAAATATGGAAGGATGCTATAATAATTCCGATATATAAAAAAGGCTCCCCGGATGATCCGGAGAATTACAGGAATATTAGCCTATTGTCAATAATTGGAAAGATATACGCACGTTTTCTATTGCGTAGACTTACTCAATGGGCTGAAGAAAAGAAACTGATAGGCCCTGAGCAAGCAGGATTCAGACCGAACCAGTCAACAACGGACCATGTTTTAGTTTTGCACCATCTAGCCCGAAAATATTCTTCTTCAAACCAAGGCCAACTCTGTGCGGCTTTTATCGACCTTAAGGCTGCATTTGACAGCATCCCCAGAAGGTTACT
Organism: Zootoca vivipara; assembly: GCF_965207765.1. NCBI lineage: Eukaryota > Metazoa > Chordata > Lepidosauria > Squamata > Lacertidae > Zootoca > Zootoca vivipara. Next base: position 30,109,267 of record NC_142591.1, read on the forward strand.
CTGGGAAAAGTTGGTTCGATGGGGAATTGACAGACGACTTTTGTGGCTAATAATTCAGCTGCATGAGGGGTCGGCTGCTAGGGTGAGAATAACCCCAGCCGGCGATCTCACAAACTCTGTGCCCATCAACAGAGGAGTCCGTCAAGGTTGTATCCTAGCTCCTTTTCTTTTCAATTTATTTATTAGTGACATGAGGACACCATTGGCTGAATCTCAGACAACCATTCATGCCCCCCGTCTTGCAAACTATCGATGCCCATTACTACTCTATGCTGATGATGCAGTAATTTTGTCATTTTCAAGAATTGGCCTCAGGAGAGCACTTAAAATATTTGTTTCATACTGCAAAACCAACTCCCTTACTATAAATCAATCTAAATCAAAAGTACTAATCTTCTCAAAAAGTCGAAAATCCTATAAGTGGCAATTAGATGGAAAACCTATTGAACAGGTATATAAATTTCAATATTTGGGAGTTTTTCTCCAATACAATCTGGGTTGGAAGGCGCATATTGCATATATTTCAAATAAGGCTAAAGCCCTTTCTTTTGCGCTTTTGCGCTTTTTCTTTTCCGATGGGGCTCTTCATGTGCCATCCGCCCTGAAGGTATTTAAAGCCAAAGTGATCGCGACACTGGCATATGCTGTCCCTTTATGGGGGACCGCAGTAAATTTGATGCCATTGGAGGTCATTCAAAACCAATTCCTGAGACGGCTGTTAAAACTCCCTCAGTGCGTTAGCAATGCGGCTATTCGCTTAGAATTAAAAACTACATCTTTAGAAAATACTCTTTGGAGGCGCAGCCTTTGCTATTGGTTGTCCTTATGGCATAGGCTCCCGAATCTGTACCTGATTCAATGTCTTTGGAGGGATGATTTTCCCAGCCCATGGGCAAGAGAGATCCATTCTAAAGTAGTGACCTATGGATTGTCCCCATCAGAACTATTAAAACTGGACCTAGCCACGGCTAAAAGAACCCTCATTCAAAAACTTGAGGAGATTGACCTCCAACAAAACACCATTCTGGGTAGTGGCACTTGCTCACCACTAAATCTTGGCATAGTGCCTTCCCAGCAGATACCATCTTATTTGACTTCCTTGTCTGTAGCGGTCCACAGATACGCCTTTATTAAGGCAAGATTTAATGCCTTTCCTTCTAATGTTATGAACAATAGATTTTCCAAAGGTCAGATTTCAGCTGTGTGTGTATGTGATAATAGATCTATTGAATCCTTACAACATATACTATTTTGCTGCCCACTGCATTCAGTTTCTCGGACCAGATTTTTGTTCCCTTTATTATCGGAAACCTCGGGTGACTCCTTGGAAACACAGTTAACACACTTACTGCAAGATTCTGATCCGAGTAGGTCCCTTTTTGTTGCCAGGTTTCTGATTACAGTCTTAGCTTATAAGAGGAAAAATGGATTACTTTATGATTATTGATCTCGCTTATATAATACTGATTTATAGTGATAATCTGATATTTTAAGTGCTGTATTGCTCTTATTTTAATGGAATTTAGGAATTTATGATTTTAGATATGTATTTGAATTTTATTAATTTTATTTTGTCATATTTGCTTTGTTGTACAATGTATATTGGTATTGCATATGGGCCTATGGCCGTAATAAACTATCTATCTATCTATCTCCTCTCAGCTCTGTGTGGCTGACCATACGGTACTGGCCTCAGCACATGTAAGTCTGTGCGCCTATCCAGTTAGCTAAACTCATACCCAACCCATATTTTCATGTAAACCAACATACAACTTTATTGACTTGAAAACAAACTTGAAGCAATCAACTTTCAAATGCAGAGGATAAAAAAACTTTGCTGTAGAAGAAGGATTAATGGTGGTTTGAATCTGACTGAGATAAGAGAGGTGGCATGTATGGACAGGTGAAAAGAGAGTGCAGTATTTGGCTTTCCAAGCTGCTACTTAGAGGAGCAGGTGACAAGGCCAGAGAGACTTTTCTGGGGAGAACCCCTCAACAGGATGACATATCCTACATAGCTGCAAACAACTGATGCCTGGTAATTGACCATTGTTGATCAGTTGTTAACAGACGTAAAACAACTTAAAAATTAAGTTGTAGAAACAAATAACAAAATGTTTATTTGAGATGGAACACACCCTTATCTTTGTAGAGTCTCTTATCTTCTTTGAGAAATAGCACCAGTAATTGATTTTAAATAGTTGTGGTCATCTTCATAAAGTGAATGAACCTTCTCTGTATTCTTAACCATGCTTACCATCTATTTTCTGAATTTCCTGAATCTCCTGAGAGATTAAAGTGTTCATCATGCCTTAAGACTAATGGCACACAGGTGTTTATCCACATATGGAGAAACAGTGAGGTCAAGGCAGGGTTATGCCCTTGACTTTATACTTTGATTTCCCCATGGTTTTAGAAGATGCTAGAAAAGCTGGAAGTTCGAGGCGTCAATGCTTATGTTGATGGTGGCAAAAAGATTCTAGCGATTGCTTGTGAACTTTCCACAGATAATATACAATAATGTAGGCAAGAATATCTGGCAGTATGGTGAACTTCCTTGGATTTCTGATTGGTTCCAGATTTGTGGTTAAAAATTGCCTAGTGGTCAGACACAACTTATGTCTAGCTTTCTATGTGGTAATAGGTGCAGCAGCATACATTTCCAAATGTGTAATGGTTATCTGCATCCACCAGTATTGCTGCCTTTTTTCTTTTATAAATGCATAGTGCAGGCTTCCTCAACCTCAGCCCTCCAGATTATTGAGACTACAGTTCCCATCATCCCTGACCACTGGTCCTGCTAGCTAGGGATCATGGGAGTTGTAGGCCAAAAACATGGAGGGCCAAGGCTGAGGAAGCCTGGAATAGTGTCTCTAAACACACAGGGTGGGATTTACCTAACCAGTCCCATCAACAGAAGCCCCGCGCAAGGACTTTTACTTGTGCAGTGGGGCTCCCCTGTCTTCTTCCTCTGTGCACACCCTGTGCCCCCTGAAATACAGAACAACTGGAAAAGCATGGCACTGGATTTTGCAGGATTCCGTTAACACACCTGATTTACAAAAAGGGTTACATCCCTCCATTTTGTGTGTGTGTGTGTGTGTGTGTGTGTGAGAGAGAGAGAGAGAGAGAGAGAGAGAGAATATGACTGGTTTGTACATAGTTGTGCTCATTCTATAAGGAATTTTAAAGTTCAGCTGTTTATTTCCCTTGCATGCTCATTAGGGAAGGCCACATAAATTTAACCGTCAGCACTTCTAATTGTGGAAGGTAAAAAGCTTTTCCAGAGTCCCATGTACTGGAAAGCTGAGTGAGTGAGTGAGACAGTCAGACAGTCTGTGTGTATGTAAACTTTTACGTCATTTTCTGATTTCTGGTAGTGATTACTGAGAGGGAGTCAGAGAGAGGAAATCTCAGCAGAAAAAAAGAGAAGGAAATATTTAAATATGTAGATCTGGTCTATATAATTAAAGGGACACATTTTGCTACATTATCTATACTGAGATTTGGAAAAAAGCAACATCAACAACAAAAATAAACCTCAAAACAATATGGGAAAGTATGCCTCAAAGTCTGTTCAATTAGGAATTGGACTGTAACTAGGAATAAAACTTTTAACTAAGATAAAGGTTCCATTTCACCAAAGATAAAAATAGAAAATACCCCAAGGCTTTATGCAAAGAAACTCCAGTGAGAGAATAGCTTTCTGTTGCGCCTAGTTCAGGAAAAAATGTGAAGGGAGACTTATTCAGTCAGCAAAACATACATGGTAGACTCCTGAGAACAGACTGATATGAGAAGCTCTTGTTCAGAAATGGTTGCATAAAGTCCTTCAAAGCCCCAGCAGCTTTGATCAAAATCTCTGATGGTAGAGAGAATATTTGAGGGCCTCAAGGCTGCTGGAAGCTTGGGAATGAATCTGTAAGCGGTGAATTTTTCAGGGGTGATGTGACCTGGAGACCATTGCCTATCTTTTCATTGTTGAAAGAATCACAGTGCTTCCTCCAAACTTGCTGTTCCAAACAGCAGATGGCCTTACCTCTTCCACTTCAAGAAACTTCAACATGCAGATTCAATGTAAACCAGCTATTCTTTGTGGGTGTGAAGTGTTACCACTTGGAAGGTCATCTGCATTATCTGGGTCCTTGCTATTTGTTTTGGTTTCTTGCAGTTTCTTACAGTTCCTCCTCCCACAATAGCATTATTTTACATTAAATAGTTTCTGTGCCCTTGGAATTAATTACAACATTCAAAATTCAGTGCATTACAGCTTTAAAGTCACATGCTTTACTACAAGAAGTTGTGTGTATGCATAAACACACAGGTTTTTGTTGTTGTTTCTAGATGCGATTTGTTTCATAATATAATGCCCACAGTAAAGCAAAGAAGATGTTTGCACTTTCATATATGCAAGCCATTGGATAAAATTTCAAAACGGAAATGGAAGCAAATATTTTGGATTGTTGATATTTAGCCATAACAGGGCTACTTTGACACATAAACATACAGCGTGAAAATTGTGGTTCTGTCTAACAATACACCCTGTCTCATATATTCATAATGTTGCTTCCAGATCAGCTTATACTGAAAATGACCTATTTGTGATCCTAAATGGTTGACTCAGATTTGTGTTTATCACTTGATGGCTTCTAGGTGTGAAAGTCATGACAGATGACACACCACATAGAGAGCTTTCATATTGCCATTGTCATAGGTGAAGCTGGGCTCTTAGACCTGTGGTCCTGTCCCAACTTCTTGGGAAGTGTTTGGAGAAGGACCTTGTGGTGGAGGCATTGTAGGCCTGGAATTCCACCGAGTCATTCCATCTCTTTCCAGTTTCATATGCATCTGTCCTGCAAGCCTTCAAACAGTTTAATCAAGAGAGCCTTTTCTTGGTGTATTTCTAGGCTATTCATACACTGCATGACTCAAACTGAAATTCACAGATTCAGGATGGTTTTGGCTAGGCCTTTTCCTTTTCACTGAGTGTCTGTTTTATGTTTCCTGTCTGTAGGTGCATGCATCACTCCTTGACCATATTCCTTGTATACTGATATGTAGACCATGGCTTGGCTTGTTCATTTATCTGAATACATTTTTCTTTCTCTGCTCTGTATGTGTTTGATTTACTGCAAAACCACCCATTCCAATGTAAATGCCATTGATTTAAATGAGATTTGCTTCAGGCAAGCCTGCATAGGATTGCAGCCTTCTTGTTTTCTGAGTTGTGTTTTGATCAGTGGGAGGTCTGGTGAGGTCTGAAAAACATTGTTTGGTTTCTGGGGACTTTGAAGCAACAAATGGCCCCTTCAAAATCTAACAAATTTACTGCAGCATAAGCTTTCATAGAGGAAAGAATGGGGACAATAACCATAGTTAGTGGACAAATGAGACAGTACTAAATGACAGGTGAAAGGAGAATACTCCCATAAGCATCTTGAGGGCCCACAAAAACCTGAAACTAAACAGTATACTTCCCTTGTTTGTTCATTGATATGTATCACACCTGTGGCAGGGAAGCCTTTGACTCCACTAGTCTTGAGTGAGTATGATATAAGGAATTTTTGCCAACATTTCAGGACAATATTCAGCAACAATCTAGATGTCAATAGGGAGGAAATCATCACATTGCAATGATGGGAGGAAAAGTCAGGTCGAAGTCAAGAACGCTGAGTAGGAAGAGATCACAGTAAGATGGAAAGTGAAGTTCGGGGGAGAGTACAGGCAGAATGACTGTAGGAAGCCGTATTTACAGGGGGGCTAGCCAGGTATTTTGCCCCAGGTGAAGCCTCTAGAGGAGCACTATTGAGGTGTGTGAGGGTGTGTGTGTGTGTGTGTACCAAACTGCGAGTGGGGTGGGTGTGCCAAACTGGGTCTTTGACGAGTGAAATAAAGCTTAGTTTCACCAAGGGAACAGTGAGTGGAGATACTGAAGTCTTGAGAGGGTTGGTTGAAAGAATGTACGTATGAGAAGTCTTCCTCAGTCTATCACCATGCCAAGAAAAGCTTCATCATTGGACGATGAGAATCCTAGTACCCCAGAGTCAGTTGAGTGAGGGGTTGGAGGCTGAATTTCACCTGCTGATTTGAGCTAACAAGCCAATTATTTTGGCTAGAAGCTTCTAGTTGTGTTTGAAATAACAGGAGGCCGTTTTGAAGAACAGAGGGGGAAAGAGCTAAAATATGGAAAATATCAGTGACATGTAATTACTGGCTACTCTTTCCCTATTGATTTTCTCATTGATATACTTGCTGTTTGCTTGCATGTGTGATGTGTCACGATGACATTTAAGCCTGTGTTGTAGGCAACATTCATTCATCCAACAAATGAGGTGGGAAGATAAGCACTTTGAAAGCCCTATTTCCCGAGAAGGCATCTGTGCACCACCAACCTGTGCTTGCTTTCTCATTGCAGCAGTAAATTGTTTCAGGCCTGTCGTCATGATGATGAGTTATCATTAGCCTCTTATCTCCGACAGAAGAGCCTGTAGTTGATCAACTTTCCCAGAACTGGAATGATGACAATCAGTCTGACAGAGCATGTCAAGCAGATGAAAAGGGGAGCTTGGAACGGCAGAAACATTAATGAAAAATAGTTTATTAAAACCCAGCTCCTTTAGAAGTTGATAGGAACTTGACTGAGAAAACTGTATGAATTTGGTTTATCAGACAGAAACAATCCTTTCTTAAGTTGCATTGTGATATGGACTGAAAGTATGCTTTTTTGTTTCTGAAGTGATGTAAATATTTATGGCAAAATTATGGCATTAGAAGGAGAACAAGCATCACTATTTGTCATATGAGTAAAGCAGATGTTGGGGCAAAGAGGAGATAAAAATGGAAAAGGACATGTGTTCTATCTAGTTCCCATGAAATCTCCATGGCAGCTTTTCTTTGATCTGGGTTTTCATGGGTGTCCTAAGATATTTTGCTGTCTGAGATGGAATAGCAAATGCTCCCCTCTCCATCAAGATGCAGCCTCCAAGACTGGTCATTTTATTTTGGCACCTGAGGCAGAAAATCCCGCAAGCACTTCTTCCTTTCCCTGGCAGTAAAAATCCAACAATATTAAATTAAATTAAATAACAATTTTTCTGCCCTTCCATTGCTCCCCAAACCAACTGCCCAAGATGGCTGCCTTCTCACCTTTAAAATGTGTGGGTAGTTTTGATCACATTTTTCTTAGTGTGTTCCCTGAGGATTTTGACGAAATCTTACAACATTATGCATATTTCTAAATGTTTTCAGAGCTCTGACATACTTCCTTCTTTCCAATATGGAATATGTGTGACTATATTCTTTTCAGCTATGTGTAGCATTTTTATAAAATATGAAGTGAGGACCTAGTAATTAGAAAGACTCGTTTTATTAAGCCACTTGCAAATTAGTTCACATTTTGTGATTCTTCATGGTAGACCACACACACATGCCTTGGATTAAAATTAGAGCAAAGCCACATAGTCACCAGAATTTTGTCACATAGTTGCACTTGATTAGACTGTTTCACAGCACAGTTTTTTGTTTTATTGAAGGAGGGTAGGTGTTGCATGTTTAAACGTTTTTTAAAATATTCTCAGGGAAACTTGCACGGCACAGAGATCAGTTTTGCTTTTCTGTGTTCCAGGAGATTTTATTTTTCTGGATATATGGGAGGATTCATTGAACATTCCCAACTTGTTTTCTGAAGTAGCATAGCTCAGCAGTAGCTGCATGTTGTGATTCTGCTGATTGTGTAGCTAAGCTAAAGACAAGAGTTGAAGTTAACTGGTGTCCTTGCATTCAGAGGAGAACTTTTGATCCAATAGAGATGTCAACTAGCAGCAGAGAAGAGTAGATTGCTTTTACTGATGCCTCCTCCTATCTGTAGCATACACACTGTTTTGGAGACCCTCCCAAATCTCTGGATCTGATTTCCAGTGTGTTAGTTCAGTTTGAACAATAGTTTGAGGAGGAACTAGGATCATTGCACCGTGGTTTGATCCTGTCCTTGCTTCAACAAACCATAGTTAATACTAACCAGAGCTCCCAGGATTTTCGAAAGATTGTAAGGTGGGGAAAGAGTGTTTGGGTTTTTTTTTGGGGGGGGGGATGAAATTAATATATGAGTAGAAAGGTACAATAGCAAAGGCAGGTAATCATACATTTGTTCTAAGTGGCTTTTTAGCCCTGTACCTAGCACATGATGGCTTAGCCGTTAGTTTTACTGAAGATGATAAACTTAATGATTTCTAGGTAGCAGGTGGATCTGCACCCCAGTGGATGACATGTAGAGATTTGCCACCTGCTTAGGGGGAGAGGGAAAGAATTGGAATGTTTCTGCTGATCTGGCTCTATTTAGACAGCCCTCTCAACTACCCCTTTCTCCGTTTGTTTCAGTTCCACTTCCCCTTGCCCACACTAATTTGCTCTGAGCCTTCAGACAACACACGTGCAATCTTAAGTGCAGCTTAATATTTTATCAGCAGCTGTGGTTGGTCTTAGCTGTGGTTTAGGGGAACAAGCCAACTTCAAACCGTGGCTGATCCTGGCTTGTTTTCCTAAACCATTGTTAAGATTAACGATAGTTTCAGGTTTGGACATAATGATAAACCATGATGCATTGAAAACAGAAGGAAATGCTCCCGATCTCCTTGGGTTTGCACTGGAGAAGGAAGAGGAGCACATCAGCCCAAAGATTCTGCATTCAACATTAACCATAGTTTTATGTTATGCTCTAAGCAGATTGCTAAATCCCAGTGGCTGAGAAGCAACAGCAGGAATGAGCTTTGGCCTCTTTAGAAAGCATGATGTTAGAAGAGATAGACATCTGCTCTGAAGTAGCAGTTAAAAGTGTACATCACTGCCAGCTGCTTTAATTTTTTGGTGGTATAATTAAATTTATGCCCCAGCCCTATGGCCAGGTATGCCCTCTGGGTGGCTCACAACAATAAAATCAGCACAATATTAAGCAAGAACCCAACACTTGATTATAGTTAACGTTAATATAAGACAGATACAACATGGCATAATTAGCTATAAGCAGATGAGAAATCTGCACAATTTTGGGCACAAGTGAATTAGTTTTGCCTTGCCTTGTCTCCACCACTAAACTGATGACTCAGCTTGAGCTATATGAGATCAATGCATTCAGTTTAGTTCAATAAATATTAAAACCTGTACAACAATGGGTTGTTTTTCTTTGCTTTTTAGACTGGGGCTCGTTCTCTGCGCTAAACTCTTCTGTTTATTATTTTGTGAAAGTCAAATTAAGTGTTCACTATCAGCTGTTTTTATACCCAGAGTGCTGGAGTTCTTTGATCCTAATGCTTAAGAGACTTAAGGGTGGACAGGATAAATAAATTCAGTTAGGGCAGAACAAGTCATAAGAGTCTGGGCAAAACCGTGTGTATATATGTGCAAGGCATGCCTGCAGTGAAGATCGCATTGGAATAGAAAGGGTGTTGAAAGGCCTTTTTGGTGAACAGGCTGTGACTTTTACCTCGCTCATTACTATCAACTAGGCAACACACTAACTCTGACTGTAGCTGCTGCGACCATGACTTTTTAGCCATACCATGGGGAGATGAGCAGCTTCCATACTCTTTTCAGCAGAGAGGTAACAGTATGTATAAAAGCGGATTCTTCTTAATTTCCTTCCCCTTGTATGTACACTGATGCAATTTTAAATGAATATCACTGTACCTTTTTATCTAGTGCTGCAGAACCAGAGATGTGAAAAGTTCTCCTAGGTGACTTAAATACCCCAAATACTTTTCAAGACCACGTTGATAATTTATCATGGCATGCCAAGGAGCAGTTTTTAGAACTAATAATGTAGACAAATCCCACTGTGGAAATGTATCATGCAGGCTCCTCCTTTTTGGCAACTGGTGACATGGCATCCAGAAAATAATTAATCATACGATGAAATCGTGTGAACTGTTTTTGACAGCCAGGAGGTCTATGTGGCAAAATCTAATTGTGATTGCTTAATCTAACATAGCTTGGGGAGGATGTCCTTAGGACACAATGTTAGTTTATTTGATTAATCAAATGCATATTATGAGCTCTCATTTCAGTGGGTTAAATTTTCAGACAGTATTACAGACAGTGTCTCTAGGAGGGTCTAATATGAACCAAAGTTGCATAGTGGTCAGAGTGTTGGACTAGGTCCTAGGACATGGGGGACCAGGATTCAAACTCAGCCACGAGACTTGTGAGGTGACCTTGACCCTCTCTTAGTCTAACAGTTTCTCAACCAAATCTACTTCACAAGGTTGTTGTGAGGATTCAGGACACAGCATATAGCACAGCAGTATTTCCTCCTTGTTTATATCATAACAAACAGCATCCTATTCTTAAAATCACTGTTTTCTAAGCTGAAAAGCAGCCAGTCCTTTGAACAGTGGAATAGCTCTGGTGCAACCCCCCCCCCGCCCAAAAGCACCAGCTGCAATTGCAGTTCTATCCATGCATGCATATATGTAAAGATAAAGGTAAAGAGACCCCTGACTGTTAAGTCCAGGTTGTGGCGCTCATCTCGCTTTACTGGCAACGGGAGCTCACCCCGTCACGGGGATCCGAACTGCCGACTTTATGATCGGCAAGCCCTAGACTCTGTGGTTTATCCCACAGCGCCACTCGCGTCCCTTTGTATATATACACATATCCTTTAATTGAGGTATACAAATGATTTCATGTACAAAAGCCATCTCCATTGACCTTGACGTACCTGATGATAACTGATGGAATTTAATGTGACTAAGACTATGGGCAGTGCTTAGATTGCTTTACCAATTCTAAATGAAATGGTGTTGGAGAGCGGCCTTTTTAACAGGTGGGGGGCGGGGGAGGCCTATAGAAGTCCTTTTTGTTTGTTTTTATAAATATTTTTTATTATGTTTTCATTTTAACACTTCAAAATAAACATTTACATAATACCATGTATTCAATTACTTCCCTTCTTCGCTTTCCCTGGTTCATTTTGTTTATCTATTATTCCTGCATATTTTACTATGTCCATTTTTGTCGGTCCTCCAATTTTACATCATTCAATTATTAATTAAACTGTTGAATTTATCTTAATGCTAGCATTTTCAAATATGTGCAGTTATTTTCCATATAGTCAGCAAAAATGTTCCATCCCTCTTTAAATAAATATTCTTCTTTCTCTATTAGGGTATTTGTTAAACCTTCTAGTTCCACATATTCCGTCATATTAAATTGCCAATCCTCCTTACCCGGGACCTCTCTCACTTTCCATTTTTGGGCTAACAAAATGCAAGCAGCTGTTGTTGCGTACATAAACAAGTTTCTCTGACACTTGGGGACTTCTGTTTGCACCATTTCTAACAAAAATGCCTCCAGTCTTTTCGGGAAGGCTGTTTTAAACATTTTTTTCATCTCATTATAAATCATTTCCCAGTATTCTTTAACCTTTTTGCATGGCCACCACGTGTGGAAAAAGTTCCCTCTGTTTCTTTACATTTCCAAGACAAATCTGATTCTGCTTTATACATCTTAGCCAATCTGCTTGGAGTTAGATACCATCTATGAATCATTTTCATATTATTCTCTTTCAGTGGATAGCATGCAATAAATTTCAAATCATTCTTCCAAAGTTTATCCCAAAGATTTAGGTCAATGTCCATTGTTCAGTGTGTCATTGAAGCTTTGACCAGCCTATCCTTTGTTTCCCATTCTGTTGGAGCCCTGTTTGGAGTAGGCAAACTCCAATACAGACGTACCTCGGGTTACGAACACCTCGGGTTACGAACTGCGCAAACCCGGAAGTATTTTCGGCCGCGATCGCAGTTTGCGAAAATAGCGCTTTGCACGTGCGCATGCAAAGTTAGGGCAGAACAAGTCATAAGAGTCTGGGCAAAACCGTGTGTATATATGCGCACGAAAATAGCGGTTTGCACGTGCGCATGCGCAAAGCACGAAAATAGCGCTTTGCGCATGCGCAAAATGGCCGTTCGGGTTACGAACTTTTCGGGTTACGAACTGCGACCCGGAACGGATCATGTTCGTAACCCGAGGTACTACCGGTACTGTAACACTAGAAACTCTCAATCCCAAAGAATTAGTTATCGTTACAGATAGCTTGCCTCTCTCCTTCTGACAAAACACACACACTTTGGTTAGAGGCAAAAGGTCAATCCCAGTCATCACAAACCAATCCATTTGAGGTTTGAAGGGTCTGTTGATGCACAACTGCAGATGGGACAAGATTATTCCCCGCCTCCAGCAATGATCAGCAAAGGCCCATCAGAGCCAGCTGCATTCCACCCCCTGCTGCCTGTTGCACAGCTCCTGTTTTCTCATCTCTTCTCCTCACACCTAACAAGGACAATTCATGCAACATACCACCCCTACTGCTGCACAGCTCTCGCTCTCTCTCTCCCCCCCCCCCCAGGTCCTCCCTTAGGAAATAGTAAGCCTAAGATTCTCATTCAAATGATTGCTTAATTCATATTATTTTCTAGGTTTTGTGTTGCTCTCTCCCATTGCTTTATGTTTCTGTGTTTTGCTTTGAAGTTCAGAATATCCATAGGAAAATAATGATACGCTGTGAATGAAGCACTGTACATTGGTCAACAGATTGATTTGTTTCTGTTGCAGTCTTGATGCTGTAGTCTTTATTATTGTTTATGCTTTACTCCCTGACCCACTGGGGTTGCTAATGTGCAAATTCGAACGTTGATTGGATCGCCAATTAAAAGGAACACAAGCACCATGTCGTACACATATAATAAAACTGGTAATTTTATATCTTGTCTGCTGATGAAGATAAAAGATGAGCTGCCATGTTGTCAAAGAAAAACAGAACAAAACACCCAAGCAAACCTGAACCAGGAAAATAACAAAATACAGCCTTGGTTTAAATATACCTATATTTGCTGAAATAAAATGCCTCATAGATCCAGTTACAGAAGTCCTAACCATCATAGCTGTCTTCCTGTGGGTCGTTGTGTCTGACTGTTAACCAGAAGGTTGGTGGTTTGAGCCCACCCAGGGATGGCTGTGGGCAGGATTCCTGCATTGTAGGACTAGATGACCCTTGGGGTCCCTTCCAACTTTCTGATTTTCTGATTCATTGTACTTTGTAGTACCCATATACACAGCTATCACTAGCAGCAATAAATGACAATTCACAGGGGAGTCACTGAAGGTCAGAACACTGTACCAAAGTGCCACTTCACAAGTATGACTTCATTAAATCCATGTGCCAGCCAATCTAATCCAGAATGCAAGCAAAGCCAGCAAGAGAAGGGCCCCACAAGATAGTATCTCTGGCACCTGCATTCCCGAGACATTTTGCAGACCATTTGGTTTTATTTAGATGGTGTTTTCAGTAGCATGGCATTTCTCAATGCTCCAAACCCCGTTTGGAGAACAGGCAAGGAAAGCCATTGATTACTGATCAACAGCTTTTGATGTGCATGCTTTTCTCCAGTCAAGCTCTTGGTCACCAAACTCTGGCAGAACATGGTTCCAGCTTGCTTATAAAGACGCTCTTGAAATGCTGTGAAATATCTTAGCCACATCTCTTTTCCTTGAGGCTATATGTTTGCTCTACTAATGGGAGGGAAGGAAGGGAATGACATCAGTGATGCATGAATGGGAGATTGTTCATGTACCAGGTTACATCATCTTTTGATATGCAGCATATGTCAGCAGTGCTGAAAGGCAGGTAACCCAAACCCTAGAGGCACCTGTGGCAAATGTACCTAGATGATATGACAGCATAACCTTATGCTGATAATATTCTAAAGTTGGGATGTGTGGGTAGCTATACTTGCAAGTATTCTAAATGCAAGACTATAGTAACAATAGTAAATGGTTTCTGCAGAAAGCCCAACAGTTTCTATTTTTCTCTCAAATATCTTAAGCAGAATTGAGGACGACTTGTAAGGCAACATGTAGTTGGCTCAGTGTTATTTCAAAGTAGATTTGCTTCTGCACTAGCCCTTTTTCTCTGGAATTGACACCCCCCCCCATTTAGTTATCATAGAGATTCTGCACAATGTTGTGGTTTAATGCAGGGCAATGGTCTCCAGATGCTGAGCTGTTGGACTGCACCTTCCATCATTCCTAGCCATGCAGCCAGCCATTGCATTTCAGTCTTCTTCATATTATTGTCTTGTCTTGAGCAGCGCTGACTTCAAACATTTGATATCTCATTAAAGGTGCTCTTAAAATAAAATAAAATGGCAACCTCATTCAAAATATAAATGTTGGTAGTGAAATCAGCATTTTGGGTAGAGATATGGTAATATCTGGTACAAATGTGGATTGTTCATTTATTTAGGAGAATAATATCCTCTCCTTTGATTGAATTGATACACAAAGTGGAGCAGGATATATACATGCATACGCACAAATTCAAATCCACACAGTCCAATAACCTTTAGCTTCCTTCCTAGAGGATTGTGCCAGAATTAATAAGATCACAAACTCGGTGATAATGTTCTCATTTCCCTTCCCTTCCTCTTTCTTCTTCTTTTCCTTTCCTGTGTTTGACAACTTTTTTAAAAAAAGGTGAAAAGAAAACCTTATCAAACAAACAAACAAACAAACAAACAACAGCAGTGCCAAAGTTGGAAATAAGATTTGGGCTTGTATTCTAACTTGGGTATATATTAAATTATTTGTCTGCCACAGTAACAAATGTAATAGGCTAATTAGAAATACAAGTAGCTAATACTCTGAGTTATTTTTACAGAATCTGTGAAGATAAAAAGCTGAGAAGGAAAGGCAGAAATCATTTTGTTGAGCTTATGTTTCCCATGAAGACTTTTGATAAAAAAAAGTTCAATGGAAAATGGGGAGGAGATGCTTGGGTGCACTTGCAAGATTGCCTAGCCTGCTAATCCTTCATATTTGGCTGGCTCCAGCTTTTTTTTCTTTAAGTATTGAACACATGTTCTGGTACTGTTCAAAGGCCTGTGAGAGTTGGGAGTTGATCGAAAGCTCTCAATTCCACTGAAGTGGGTGGCCAAAGTGCAGGCGTTCAACAGCTGCACCGAGCCTACTGATCTTTGTCATTTATGAATTATTTTGCATGCCGTCTGGAACCAAAATGGTGCTGTAGTTTTTAATAGAGGCAGTTGTTTAGGTACGTAGCCAAAGAAGCACATTTTGTGCATGTTATAAAATGATCAACTCTTCAAAGGCTATTTTTTCCCCTCCTTTCCTTTTTTTAATTTTTGCTTCAGTGCCTTCCAGCTAGAATTCAGATGCAGATGTCTAAACTTTTAAGTGTTTTATTTGAATTGTTTTTCCTAAGTTGCTACTTTATGCACTTGCGGATGAATGTAGTGGAAAATGTGCTGATCAGGAGAATTCGTTCACTGGCAAGAACACCTCCTTCCATATCGAGCTGCCTGTGCTTTCAGATCAGCCCATGGGGCCTCCTCATAGTCACTACATAGTGGGTAGGAGCCCAGGAAAGGGCTTTTTCAGTGGTGTCTCCTTCAATGGGAGACTGAGCCTTCAGGGGTTTGGTGAAGACTTTTTCAAAGAATGTTTGGAGTAGGTTGCTGTTCTGGTTGTCACAGTTGCTGCTACTAGTAACTTTTATTTGGTTGTTGTGTGTTTCTAACAAACTGCGTTTTTATGTACCTTGGTTCCTGAACGGCTTAGTTGTCGGAACAAATTGGCTCCCAAACGCTGCAAACCCAGAAGTGTGTGTTCTGGTTTGCAAACATTTTTTGGAAACTGAATGTCCAACGCAGCGTCCGATTGAGTGCAGGAAGCTCCTGCAGCCAATCGGAAGCCGCGCCTTGGTTTTCGAACAGTTTCGAGAGTTGAACAGACTCATGGAATGGATTAAGATTGAGAACCAAGGTGCCACAGTACTTTTATGTATTTATTTTGTATATAAAACAACCTTTGCAAAGGGTGGTGTGTAAATATTCTAAATAAGATAAAAACTGCAGTTAACTCATGTACATAAAACCCAGCTAATAGACCATCCACTGTATTTTGTAACTGAAGCTCCCAAGGAGTCTTGCAAGGCCTCCACATTTACAAAGCATCACAGAAGTCCAAGCAGGTCATACTTGTACAGGATGTATCGCACAGGGTAGTGTGCAGCAGAGGTTGTGAACCTTTCTAGACTCGAGGGCCCATTTGCAAGCAAGAAAAACTGTTGTAGGCAGCGCACACACACTGCAACTGAGCACACACTGCAACCCACCCCATTGACTACAGTAGGATGCTTCTTTTAAGCCAAATTTCAGTGGAGGGAGAAAACCCTGTGAGTGCCAGGAACCATATTGGTGACTCTTGCTGTGCAGAATGTTCAGTAATCCAAGCATGATGCATTATAGTAATTCAAGCAGGAGCTAATCCAAATACAGTGGTACCTCGGTTTACAACCACAATTGGTTCTGGAAGTCTGTTCTTAAACTGAAGCATACTTAACCTGAAGCGAACTTTCCTATTGAAAGTAATGGAAAGTGGATTAATCCGTTCCAGACGATGAAAAGCACCCCCTAAAACAGCAATTTAACACGAATTTTACTGTCTAATGAGGCCATTGATCCATAAAATGAAGGCAATAATCATTGTACTGTACTAAAAAATAAATCAGACAGTATTTTAGGTGAAAAAAATTAACATTTATTTCTTACCTGGGCTGATGATACTCATTGTTTGGATGGAGGCTCAGGGTCCTCTTCCACAATCACAGTGCTTTCGCGGAGGTCGGGCCTTCGCTCCAATGCCTCCCAGAGTGAAGGCCCGGCCTCCGGGAGGCATTGGAGTGAAGGCCCAGCCTCCGCAAAGGCACCGGAGCGTCCGATGCCTTTGCGGAGGCCGGGCCTTTTCTCCAATGCCTCCGCAGAGGCCGGGCCTTCGCTCCGGGCCTTCATTCCGGGCATTCACAGAGCCATGGGAGCGCCTCCGCAGCTGCGGCCTCCGTAGGCCTCGAAAACCTTGGTTTGCTTACTTCCGGGTTACAATCGTTCGTAAACTGAAAATTCGTAAACCGAGGTGTTCCTAAACCAAGGCTGTAGCCGTGGTTAAGTTTCATTGAAGATGTGATGTAGCTGTTGCACTAGCCAGAGATTCTGAAAAGGGTCAAGGCCCCTTTAATCCATTTCGACTTCCAGAGACAGATCTGGCATAGCCCCCAAACTGCAGTCCTAATCCTTAGTGCAATGCCATTCAGCCAAGGCTGAACACAACCTCCAAAGTTAGAAAAACCACCCAGTAACAGTGCCTCTTCTTCTTGTGTAGGTTAAGTTTATGCTGATTGGACCTCATTCAGCCCATTCATGCCTTTGGATGCTGCCCTCAGCTGCAGCCTTCCCTGATTCAGATGAAAAAGAGAAACAGTGCTGGATGTTCTACATATTTATGATATATCACCCAACTTCTCCAGATGACTGTCATCAGGGTTTTCATGTACATATTTCATAGCATGGGGGACAAGATGTAGCCCTGCTCCACACCATACTGTAGCTGCCAAGAGTCACCATTGGCACCGCCTTCTCAAGACTGCCATCAACATGAGAACTTGACAGCTAGGAGTCAGTTGCCATCCCAGATCGTCTATCAGAAGGATACCACGGTTGCTAATATTGAAAGCCACTGAAAGTTCGAGGAGACTTAGCAAGGTCAGATTCCTCTTTTTCTTTTTCCAGGATAGGTTATGCACCAGAGTGAACAAGCCTGTTCCATGCCAAAGCCAAATTTAAATGGGCCCACCCAATAATTTTCCAGCAGCCACTGCCATGAGCATCTTGTCCAAGAAGGAGAAATTTGTGATGATATTTAAGGGCAGCATATCAACCATTTCCTGCAATGAGGCATTGCATTCTGTGTTAAAAATAAAATAAATAAATTATCTTCTGCATCCAGTTGGTCAGTCCTCTCCTGATAGATGTTTTATATGAGCCAGGAATGGCAAGGGTCAAGCAAATATAGATGGAAAGCTGAACTCCTTCAAATACCTTTTCAGTGTCCTTAGGCCTCAACCACTGGAATACATCACAAAAAAACACCTGGCTATATGGTGCTCTTGTAGCTGCTGATTGTACTGTAGATAACCTGGCACCCCTGGATTAGGAGCATGTCACATTTGTCAGCCTCTGATAATTCAGTGTATATGTTAGAATATATGCAAAACGAAATAAAACTAAAGTAGTGGCACACCCCCATGGCCAATTAGCATGCTAATGCATTTCATGTTGCAAGGATTCCAGGATCTGGGGTGGTGGGGTGGGAAACCTCATGGTTCATTCACAGCTATTAAAATAGGAGAGCTAGTGATCAGTAGCAACAGAGTTTCCATACAGAGGTGGAATACAGATGGGGTGTGTGTGGACATACACTCACCATAAAGCAAATTATTTCATTGTTGACATAGGCAATATGTTGTTAAAAGCGAATGGCTGTCATCTGTTAGAACCTGCAAGGAATAGTAGAGGGTAATAAATTGCCGAAGAGGCAGCTCTCCGGTGGCATGCCATACCTTTCTTATTTAGCACGAAGGGGAAGAAATTAACTGCATGCTCTTATACATTGTCTTAAGATGCATATTCAGTGTGTGCCACAGTGGCTCTTTGTGGTATATAATGGAATATCTGCTGTGGCTACGTAGTTAGAGTAATAGGTTTCCATTGTTGCAGGCAGAGTAAAGGTTCTGTGGAATTACAGCGCATCCATTGAAGCAATTTCTATCTTAACAATAGCCTTCCTCCGTCTTACGATTCAACATCAGCAGCAATGTGGAATACCAACAAAGCACACTTCAGTGTAACAGTGGAGTGGCTAACCCTTGTAAATGTTCCTTGAGGAGAATTTTGTACAGTGGTACCTCTGGTTAAGAACTTAATTATTAATGTGACAATGTTCTTAACCTGAAGCACCACTTTAGCTAATGGGGCCTCCTGGTGCTGTCGCACTGCCAGAGCATGATTTCTGTTCTCATCCTGAAGCAAAGTTCTTAACCTGAGGTACTATTTCTGGGTTAGCGGAGTTTGTAACCTGAAGCATTTGTAACCCGAGGTACCACTGTACTCTGCATCTCGTGGGACCCCCATGAGGTTTGAAGGATGGACGGCAGATGTTTGCTTCGCCAACTAGCATGTCAGGGAGAAGGTAAGCTAGGATTTTCTCCTCTAGACATGTGTGATTTATATCTACAGGGAGACACATACAATCTCCCATTTGCAGGCTGAAATGGTATAGCCCAGCAAGAGGGGCTCATATGATTCTTCTGATTGTGTGCTTCAGTTCTTAAACATACAAGACTTTGGGGCAGAGTACATTGCATTTGCTAGGAGAATATTGCCCTAAATAGGTTTTTATGCTAACTAACTGGTCCCAGATCTGGCCCAATATATTTTGTTGTTTTCGGTGGAGCAGAAGATGGTGACCCTTCCCCATTCAAAGTATGGAAGCTGACTGGACTGTTAGGTGAATTTTGATTCAGTGTTGTTGATGGGATCGTGCTCTCCATCATGAGTCTGAGGCAACAATGGTGTGCAAAGAGATGCAGTGAAGCACACATATAGCTCTGTTCTCCAAAGGAAGGATAGACCAGGGGACCTTAGGAGTAACAGCCAGGAGCTGCTGCCATTGTGCCTAGGCATCTGTTGCCTGAGATATGGACTTAATGTTGTCCAATGGTAGGGCTGGCCCTGATAGATATGTAATGCATTTCATTATTCAGTGTGTGGATTGCTGCTGTCGTTTTCTGAATCTCTGCACTCACACACTGTTTTCCTGATGGCACCAAGTTGTGAGGTGGAAGTGTGGTTTCATAATGTGATGAGGAATCTTGTGGAAAGTAGTTCTACACATTATAGCAAGGTCACATTTCTGTAAAGGGGCGCAACTTTTATCTTGTCTATAAGTAAAAGTAGAAAAGAGTGAGTATTGAAGGAATATTTAAACAGGAAAATAGTGGTTTTGCACTGAACCCAGTGCTGCTATTTGCTCTGTTCAATCAAAGATTACTTGCAAAGATTTCCCTCATTTTCAGAGTTGTTCTCTCCCCCCCCCCCTGGTGTTCTGAATGTTTAGGCTGTCTCTTCAATCAGTAACTGAGCCCAAGATAGAATCACCAGCACCACCAGCACAAGAACCTATCTTGTGGATGATGGAGACCTAAAGGAAGTAGCTTATGCAATCCAAAACCAAAATGAAATTGAAGAGAAATATAACATAAAATATGTGCAGGTAAGCAATTTATTCCCTGTTGTTTTATATGATGTATATTTCTATTTGTTAATAATACAGTATGTATTATTCCGGCAAGCACTATCATACTATGTTTCTTGAGAATGATTTAATTCCTAGATTCACTGTGTGACATTGGACAAGTTTCTGTCTCTCAGCATCAGTTACCCCATCTGTTAACTGGAATACTAAAAAGTTTTCATGGTGTAGGTTTTGAGTAGAGAGGGCCTGTTTAGGAGGAGAACCACCCACATTACAGTATAAGGATTTTAGCTGTGCAATCCCATAGATTTACTCCAATGGGGGAAGGGCCTAGAGGCCGTTTCCTGACACTTTTCATGCAAAAAATTCCAGGTGTAATCCCTGGCCCTACCTAAATCTCTGGAGAGCTGCTGCCAGTCAGAGTTGACAGTGCTGCGCTAGATGGACTTAATAGTCTGACTTATAAATACAGTATTTTTTTAACAACACAAAACTGCTCATTGGTTTGCAATGTAGGCCCTGTATTATTCTTTCTTTCTTTCTTTCTTTCTTTCTTTCTTTCTTTCTTTCTTTCTTTCTTTCTTTCTTTCTTATAAACCTATATCCCGGGGACACGGGTGGCACTGTGGTCTAAACTGCTGAGCCTAGGGCTTGCCGATCAGAAGGTCAGCGGTTCGAATCCCTGCGTCGGGGTGAGCTCCCGTTGCTCGGTCCCAGCTCCTGCCAACCTAGCAGTTTGAAAGCACGTCAAAGTGCAAGTAGATAAATAGGTACCACTCCGGCGGGAAGGTAAACGGCGTTTCCATGTGCTGCTCTGGTTTTGCCAGAAGCGGCTTAGCCATGTTGGTCACATGACGTGGAAAAACTGTCTGCGGACAAACGTCGGCTCCCTCGGCCACTAAAGCAAGATGAGCATTGCAACCCCAGAGTCATCCGTGACATGACTTAACTGTCAGGGGTCCTTTACCTTTACCTTAAACCTATATCCCACCCTTCTAGTGAGTTTGCATCAATTAATAACATTCAGCAATTGAAAACAATATAATCAAATAATGTTAATAATAACGGTGTGAAATATGAATTGCTTTCTTATGAACTGCACAGGCATCTGAAACAAGGCATGCTGTCTTAATGTGTGACAAACTTGTCTTAGGTAAGAAGGAATGTTCTTGAGGTTCCAATGCATGTTTCCATGATAGATTTGCTCCTGCGACATCACACAGGCAATTTAAAATGCTGCCTTCTAATCAGCTCTATTAGCTATTCCCTCTGAAGTGTGAGTCCCTTGCAAGTCTGTCAGAGCTCAGGTCTCTGTGAGCTCTCATGGCTCATCTTTGACTTATTAAGAAATTATTCCTCTGGGTTCTTCATTCCACTAAAACAGGTCTGCTGGTGCGCTGAGATTTGACGGGGCAAGATTTGCCACTGACGACGGGTTTTAGATCCTGACATTTGGTAACCTGGATGCAAGCTGACTGAGAAATTAATTTAGGTGCTTTTATTAAAATGCACGTGTTTTAAAAAGGCACGTAAAGTCAGAGCTTTAGGTTATAAAATGGATAACATAATAAAAGGCTTGTGTGATCAAGGATGACCAAGACACATTTTGTATTAGGTGGGTCAAAAACAAGGTCAAAATAATGAGTCACTCTCCAATAATTTATATAACACTTTACAAAAGTGCATCCGGCTTCACATTCATGAGAGCATTAATTTTTTCATTAACCTAGCTGTGCCAATTGCTTCCTATCAGCTCTCATGGAGTGAGTAGCAACTGCTGCGGGATGATTAGCCAAATGGCAGGCTGCTTCCTATTTGCCTCACTTCCCTTCAAACCGCCTCCCATCGTAACCACTGTACTTGCTTCCCATCAGCTGCTGCTGTGGCGACTCTGCTGTTAGTCCGAGGAATGGTGTATTGCCCTTTTACAAGCTATATGTGGTCAGAGGGCAACTCATCTGGAGAATGAGCAAAGATAGGCTAGGCTTCCCTGCATTTCTGATCTTTTTCTCTGCTGCAGCTCAGCACATTAAGAGAAAGGGTAGATTGGAAAGCGTTGGGGCTTGGGAAGAGTAGGTTGTCTTACACTCTTTCCCCTGCTCTCCTGATTATATGTGTGCTCTGGAGAGCATGTGAAGTGCTTGCCCAATCTGGGGCCACACACATCAGTTGTATGGGTCCCAAGGACAGATTGCAAGATGCAATACAGCCCATGGACATCTTATGTGATGTGGTCCTTAGGCTCATCAAATTTACTTGCACTCCTCTGTTTTTTGGATCAGAAGGGGTAGGAATGTGACCTAGAAATTCTTAAAACATTTTTTCTTTCTTTCTTTCTATCTTAAACATATTTTCTTTCTTTCCCTTGGAAATTCAGCAAGCCTTCAAGCTTTCTGTGGCATTTGCCGGCTCCAAATTTCCAGAGCTATAGTGAATGTGATATCTAATAGAGGCTTACTATATTTTGTGAACAGACACAAGGAGGGGGATCTTGCTTCCTTGCCAATTGAGCAGCATGTGTTGTAATATTGTGGAACCATCACCTGTAGCCCCTCGTTCTCCCTGTCCTCCAAATATTTCATTCAGAAACATGGCCTACTCCTAGTTTATATGTTTGAAATGACATTGCAGGATTCCATGATGTATAAAGGTGCTGCAATGTTTCTGAGCAGATAGTAAAGCAGGTTGCCCCGATACCATTAACAATCTCTTTCCTAAACGACTATTGTTTGCTTATTTTTGAGATGACTTCCTTCAAAGCAGCTGCACGCATTAGCCAGTTTTACCTGCTATGCAAGATGTTGTTGTTTTTTGAAAGGAATTCAACATGTAGACTCTTCTGTGGTCCTCAAAGCCCTTCTGTTTCAGAAGGGGCTTACTATATATGTTCATGCATGGTTGAGGGATGGCGGGAGAACTATTCAACTATTTCCTCCTTCCTTATTTTACCTAAGGAAAAACACTGTGTGTGTATGTTAGAGGATGTTGAAATATGTCTCTGTGTGTAAAACTAAAATGTTTAGAAAATATTTGAGAAGGGGATTTCTTTTTGCTATCTAGTGGATCTTACAGCATGTGGCCAGATATTAGCATGCTTATGCAGCCCAGTCTTCCTCTTTTATTAACAGTCTTCAGCGAGTTGCACAGAGTAGCTCTAGTCATGTGGAACTGTTTAGAAATGCAAGCAGTGACAATAGGAAATGTCAAGCTTCTAATGGAATAAGTGCAGTAAAATTACAGGCAGCAAATGTTCATTAATAAATTAGAACCATGTTTTCTTTTTCTTCTAATTGCGTTGGTCTCTGGCGGACAAGTGATTGTATTTTTCAAGTAACTTTTATCATTTACCTTTCATTTGTCTGGGGGTGTAAGGGGCAATGGAAGCAAAAACCTATACCAAAACCCCTTCTTTTAATAATGTGCTGTACATTTAATACTATTCCTGCTGAAATGTAGTTGGTTGGAATTGCTTCAGGAAATGATAGCAGACGCGAGACGCTTGTGTAGCTACTTAAGGTGTGAACCAGGGGAACATCAGTGAAATATGAGAAGTAGTTGTAGGAAATCATGACTGCAAGTAAACACCACAACAAGGGCATCTTGAATATTAAAGTCTGCATGCACACTGCAACAATCTTTCTGCTGTGCAAGGCTATGCAGCTAAAAGGACAGATTGTGTTAGGAAGACTTAAGTCAGCATGGACAAATTTGTCCATTTTGATTTCTCTCACCTTCTAATTCTTTCCAGTTTTAAAATTGCCACATTTGTGCATCAGTTAGCATTAAAAAAAAGTCCTTATAGAAATTCATCAGCAGTATAAATTCCAAATTCCCTTAATATACACCTGTTTGGATGCATTTTTGGGGGGCCAAATATGCATAATTTGTTCACCTTTTCCCTTTAATATAATACATTTTGGTATGTTACCTTCCCACTATACGGTATATGCATTTTGATGCACACTTTGCCCTAGTACACATACATATTTTTTGGCTTGAGAATTCCATCACAAAATTTGCCAAAGCACAAATTTTGTAAGGTAGCTGTGTTTCAGTTTGTATATAGTTTCGGAATATGCCAGTTAGGTAGCTTCATATTAAAATGCAAACTAAGCAGAACTCTTTCCCCAGTGCTATACTTAAGATACACATTACAGTTGCTATATGAAACATCAGTGTTTCCCAAAAGTATGGACCTCATACCTGAATCTTTCAACACCTTTGTATCTGGATCTGGGCACTCAGGGAATATTGGCGGTGTTTCCCACAACAATCATAATGTGTAAATCTGCCCGTACTTACGTTCTGCATAAGTGTAAAGTTCTGTGGCATAAGCTTCCCTAATAAAATTAGCCTGAACTTTGCAGAGGGTTTTCCTAGCACCACATAGAATGTTTGGCAACAGATGAGCCACCCTCCTTGTTAAATCTGCTTGTTTTTATTCAAAAGGAGTGCAAGCCCAGTTCTCTCTGTGGTAATATCTTTCGATTTTAACACTCTGCTGAGCTGCTGAAAAGGAACGGGCCACCCAGTTCTTCGAAGGAGCAGCTGTAGCCCTTCGACAGACCTCTCAATGGCTGGAGAGAAGCAGCACACGTTCTCATTTGTCTGCATAAAACATGGGTGGCCAAATATCTCTTGTTTTCTGGAGGTGGCAGCTATTGTCCCCTGCTCCAGCTTTGCAATCTGAAATAGTTTTGTTTGGCTTCCCGTTTCTGCTTATTCAAACACATTTGGATAACAACAAGGATTTGCAAAGCAGCACACAGGATAGTGACCTCTTCCACAACCCCCTCCTTTTTGAAGCTGTTGTTATGGCTTGAATTGTCCTAACAGGGTCTGAAAGAATTGATCGCTGGATGCTTTCCTTCTTGTTCTTTGGCAAAGAACCACCATTTCATACCATATATTTATTGATGGAGCACAGTGGCGTGTTCCAGGTTGTGTGTGTGAGTGTGTGAGTGTGTGTGTGTGTGTGAGAGAGAGAGAGAGAGAGGATTAACACATGATATATGTGTTTGGGACGCAGGTGGCGCTGTGGTCTAAAGCACAGAGCCTAGGGCTTGCCGATCAGAAGGTCAGCGGTTTGAATCCTCCCAACAGGGTGAACTCCCGTTGCTCAGTCCCAGCTCCTGCCAACCTAGCAGTTTGAAAGCACATCAAAGTGCAAGTAGATAAGTAGGTACCACTCAGGCAGGAAGGTAAACAGTGTTTCTGTGCACTGCTCTGGTTCGCCAGAAGTGGCTTTGTCATGCTGGCCACATGACCTGCAAGCTGTTCGCTGGCTCCCTCGGCCAATAAAGCGAGATGATTGCCACAACCCCAGAGTCAGTCACGACTGGACCTAATGCTCAGGGGTCCCTTTACCCTTTACCTTTATATGTGTTTTTAGACATATTGCACGTTGCTTTAAGGAAACATGCTTTTGAAGAGTTTTAAAGAGAAACTTTTTTAAAAAAAAGGTATCTGAAGAAGTGTGCATGCACACGAAAGCTCATACCAAAATAAAAACTTAGTTGGTCTTTAAGGTGCTACCGAAGGAATTTTTTTATTTTTTTAAAAAAGAGAGCTTTGCAGGTGCCAGGTGTTGCCTCTGCATGTAAAGATCCAGAAATGAGTTCTGCAATATTTCATTGCACATACCATAATGTTTCCCAATCCCCTCCTCCATATAAATATCAATATTCAATGGCAATATCCACATGCCTTCCGGAATGTGTACAGATCGATTGGCTTATTGTACTTCCTAATTAACAGGAATGTGAAGCAGGTCCACACCCTGGAGATTCCTCTGTAACTATTGCTACTTCTGGATACCCAGAGGCTGAAGGCAGATATGGCTGGTTTGTTAGCAGTACCCATACCTTAGTAATGCCCATAATGCATTGCTGTAATACACTCTGGTGGGACTGCCTTTGACAAGTACTTGGAAACCTTAGGTGGTTCAGAAGGCAGCTGCCCAAGAACTACTTGGAGCTTGCAGAATTCAGAAATAAGATCAATATTAGGAAAATGGTAAAGGACCCCTGAGCATTAGGTCCAGTCGTGACTGACTCTGGGGTTGTGGCAATCATCTTGCTTTATTGGCCGAGGGAGCCAGCGAACAGCTTGCAGGTCATGTGGCCAGCATGACAAAGCCACTTCTGGCGAACCAGAGCAGTGCACAGAAACACTGTTTACCTTCCTGCCTGAGTGGTACCTACTTATCTACTTGCACTTTGATGTGTTTTTAAACTTCTAGGTTGGCAGGAGCTGGGACTGATTTATATACTGCTTGATCAAAAGCTCTAAGCAGTTAATATCAAACATACATTCGTCGTGATTGCCTTCTGGAGACTACTGCAAACTTATTTATATTAGATGGACTGGGTATCTGATTTGCTGTTGCCCAAAGTGCTATGTTGTTTATGGTGTGTTGCATTTCCTACTGTTTTTATCATTCTTTTTAGGTGTCTTGGTGGCTTTTCCAACAGGAAGGAGGGATACAAATTATTTTGCTAGCAAAATAATTAAAATGAGATCTCTGTGCTGTTTGTTGGCATGCTTAGCTGTCATCATAGGCCATATCCTCTTTTTCTAGTGGCCAGCTTTCTCTTTCTCTCATGAAACCCTCCTCATAAGTCTGAAGGGTGCTGAGAGATTGTTATCTCAGGCTAACTGAATATGTAAACATTTCTTCCCAGGTGCAACTACAGAAACTTGTAGAGGTGAGGTTACGAGGAAGCATTTGATTGACTGGTCAGTTTGTATTTCTGCGTTTATGCTCCTGTTTTCCTTTGCCGCTGTATTTCATGTGGACATATTGATAGTGTCAATATTTAGAAGGACCCGGGAAATCTTTGGAACATAATCAATAAGCAGATGCAAAGCAGATGCACCCACAGACCTTGAAATTGCTAAGTTGTGCTGAGGTGTAAGAGAACCAGATTATTGCAGTTTGAAATGTATGTTTACCTTGCCAAAATTATGCTTTTGCTGATAATGTTCAACTTTCTGCCTTGAATGTTTGTTGTTGAAGGTACAGGTGTTTTGATATTTTGCGAACTTTTAGGCATATCAGCATATTTTACAGATTAGTTCATTTGTGTCCAGTGTAATATGTGAAACCATGTACCCCTCTCTCTTCAGGCCATACCCCTCACCTTTTTTGAGTGTTTTTATGTAGCTGGTTTGTACCCTTTAACTGTGATGATTTCTCCTGCTTAACTGCATGCATCCTGGGGAGGGGTGTGTGTGTGTTTGTGTAGAAACCTCTGTGTGGTTGGATGTAGCTTATGGTACAAAATGTATGAGTCTCACATCCATTGCCTCTGGTCCTGCCCACCATCCCACTTCTGACACCACGGGGATGCGGGTGGCGCTGTGGTCTAAACCACTGAGCTTCTTGGGCTTGCCAATCAGAAGGTCAGTGGTTTGAATCTGTGCAACGGGGTGAGCTCCTGTTGCTCTGTCTCAGCTTCTGCCAACCTGGCAGTTCGAAAGCATGCCAGTGCAAGTAGATAATTAGGTACCACTGTGACAGGAAGGTAAATAGTGTCTCCGTGCACTCTGGTTTCTGTCACGGTGTTCTGTTGTGCCAGAAGCGGTTTATTCATGCTGGCCACATGACCTGGAAAGCTGTCTATGGACAAACGCCGCTCCCTCAACCTGAAAGCGAGAGGACCGCCACTCCCATAGTCACCTTTGACTGGACTTAACCGTCCAGGGGTCCTTTACCTTTACCTTTTTTTTACCACCATGGGCATGCAGTCCCCAGAAGGTTGGTCACAGGGGAATGTAGCTCTCAAGCTACCTTAGATCTGAACCAACAGGGACTGATCCCATTCAAGAGAGAGGGAGAGAGATGGGCTCTTTTAGTTTCAGACCTAATCTTAAAGAAACAGATGGTATCTGATTAAGAACACTGGGACTAAGACTATGTACCAGTTAGCAACGGGTTAGTAATATCAAGGATAGCCATCTCATATGAATTGTTGTCCTTGTTACACTGATGCTAAATGAAAGGTGCCTTGCAAGTGCAGTTTTATTAGGACACACATGATTGCATAACTTTTTGCTTAATTTATCCTGCACGAGTTTAGATGGTAGACATTTTGCTTAAGGAAATTGAGGGTGGTTTTGTTTTTGTTTTTTTACATGAAGTATAGTAGGAGCCTGCTCAGGATATCTTAACATATTTTGGAGATAATATTTGTCTAGGCTGCTTTCCTTTTTATAACATCAAAATAATGACCAGTGTAAGCAAAACGCAAAAACCAAAACCAGCTCATAAATTCATAGGATTATCTCAAAAATGGAGAGGGATGCTATTTATGAAACATGTTTTTTTTTTTTACTTATTTGCTTATTTGGATGATGGGACTATTTTTGGCAGATAGGAGGAAACCTTGGGGGCTGAGAAGACTTTGGCATGTATTCTTTTTCAAAAATGTGTGAGAAAAGTGTGGGAATGTTGCTCACCACCTCACACATTCTCACAAACTACTCTGAGTATCATAGAATCATAGAGTTGGAAGAGGCCACAAGGGCCATCCAGTCCAACCCCCTGCCAAGCAGGAAACACCATCAAAGCATTCTTGACATATGCCTGTCAAGCCTCTGCTTAAAGAACTCCAAAGAAGGAGACTCCACCACACTCCTTGGCAGCAAATTCCAGCTCTTACTGTCGAACAGCTCTTACTGTCAGGAAATTCTTCCTAATGTTTAGGTGGAATCTTCTTTCTTGTAGTTTGAATCCATTGCTCCATGTCCACTTCTCTGGAGCAGCAGAAAACAACCTTTGTCCCTCCTCTATATGACATCCTTTTATATATTTGAACATGACCATCATATCAGCCCTTAACCTTCTCTTCTCCAGGCTAAACATACCCAGCTCCCTAAGCCGTTCCTCATGAGGCATCATTTCCAGGCCGTTGACCATTTTGGTTGCCCTCCTCTAGACACGTTCCAGCTTGTCAGTATCCTTCTTGAACTGTGGTGCCCAGAACTGGACACAGTACTCCAGATGAGGTCTGGCCAGAGCATAATACTGTGGTACTATTACTTCCCTTGATCTAGATGCTATACTCCTATTGATGCAGCCCAGAATTGCATTGGCTTTTTTAGCTGCTGCATCACACTGTTGACTCATATCAAGTTTGTGGTCTACTAAGACTCCTAGATCCTTTTCACATGTGCTGCTCTCAAGCCAGGTGTCACCCATCCTGTATTTGTGCCTTTCATTTTTATTTTTATTTGCCCAAGTGTAGTACTTTACATTTCTCCCTGTTAAAATTCATCTTGTTTGCTTTGGCCCAGTTGTCTAATCTAGTAGTTCTAAGCTTACCTTATATTTTAGGAGTAGCAATTTCCACAGAGCTTTCAATCTTCCTTTCTCACTGAACATCAAACCCCCTCTCCCCTGCCTCAACTCCCCCCCCTGACATTTTGTACCACCAAAAAGGGCGTTTTGACCTGCTTCTAAACTTTCTCCATAGGTAAACAGATAATCATATCCGGGTGTTTTACAGTAACTGCTGATGTGTTTTTGAAATGTGCTATGTGACTGACCTTGATACCACACAGTCTATCCTGGGCCAGTGTGTTTACTGAACAGGATGACTAATGCAAAAAGTTACATCATAAGTGATGACAAAACAAATGCAATGGAAAGACTTGCATCTTTCTGAGATGTTTTGCTCGCATCATTAAAAATCAGCAGGTAAAATGAATGTTGGTGGCCGTGTGTATAGATGGATGCACATTCCTAGTTGACACCAGGGCAGCCACATGCACACAAACTCCCTTTTGTGCAGCTGCTTCTTTATTCCCTCCAAGATCTTTGATTCAGTGGCTTATAGAAAATGCTCTTCCCTCTCTCTCTACCAGGTTGCCTCAGCCACAACCAGAAAAGCCGGCAGCTGCTGATGGAGGCCTCCTCCTGCTTATCCTGAGGGCCACCCTGTTATGTCTTAAAAGGCTTTGCTGTATCCCCGCCATCTGCTCCCCAATGACAGTGTGCCTGAGTTTTGTTCGCCTTCACTGCTCTCATCCTTTTGGGTGGCAGCTGACAACGGGCAATGTTCCCGTTCTCCTCTGTTTTTTTCCACTAAGAAGGCAATCCTGCCTCACCTCCCGGTTTTTTGAAGAGCTGTGCAGTTGGTGATTTAAGGCAGTGAGGATAGGCATAGCGCACGCCTGATTTATAACCATTTCTGCATGATGCCACACCTGTCTGGTGTTTAAAAAAACTGGCCTGGTCACATTGTGCCAAGATAACGGTTTTGCCTATATAGAGAAATCATGAAGATTATCTACATGAAATGACATGACATGACATCATGTGTGCACATTTGGGCAGGCCTGCCTCCAGATGTGTTTTTAAGCTTATTGGGGAATGGCTAAAGGTTGGCGATGAAGCAACCCTAGCATTTCTAGGTAGAGCTGTGAGAAATCCCTTCCCAAAAACCGGGGGAGCTGTTGCAAGTCAGGATCGACAATACTGGGATAGATGATCTGGCTCTACATAAAGCAGATTTCTGTACCTCATTTCCTGGGTTTTACCTATATTCTAGCCTTGCTGCTTAGAATCCCACAGACTCCCACCTTTCATTTTCTGGCCAAAGTCTCCAGCCCTTACAGAAGCGGAAACAGGAGGCAAAATGTGCAGGCTGTATCCTTTCCAGTGCTTTTGTGAGAATTGAGCCTGCTATCAACTATCAGTGTTACCACTGAGTATAGTCACAGCAGTAATCCATAGAGATAAAAACAAGAGCGTGACACACCCGTTGTCTGAAGAAAGGGCTTCCTGGTTTATTTCTCTCTCTCCCCTCTCCCCACCCTGGTCATCCTTGGTGGCAAAGTGATTGCTGCTCCTAGAAAACAATTCAGAAATCCGTAGGTTTTGTGTAGCTGTTATGGGGTAGGAACTTTTTTACCCTAATGCAAAAGATAGCAGCAAAGTTGGAAGTTTCCTATTCAAGTCTTGACACTTGTGAGTTTTATATATTTGGAAAATCACCTGGCCAATACAAATACAAATCCAGTTGTTTTTCCTGTAAGGAAACATGAGAACATTGGTTAAGCCCACTCCGCAGTGTAGTCCAGTTTTGTTACACCCACATTGCTGGTGGGAGAGCTAATGCATGACAACCTTGTAGTATAATCCAGTAGTTGTTATCATGTTTCCTGGATTGTTGGGATTTTTTAGGGGAATTCAACCAGAGGGGGCTGACTCAACTCCTCTTTCCCCCTCGTTCCTAATCCCAGTTCATATTCTCCTTACTGACCTTACTTCCTCCTATCCCCAGAGTACAAATAACTGTGCTAAAAAAGAACTAGCAGAAGGTTTTAATAGTTTCATAACTTAATGGCACAATCCTGTGCATATCTACTTAGAAGTAAGTCCTACTGAGTTTGATAGGACTTGCTAACTGGAAGTTAGTAAGTTCTGCAGTTTAAGGCTATAGTCCAGGCATCCCCAAACTTCGGCCCTCCAGATGTTTTGGACTACAATTCCCATCTTCCCTGACCACTGGTCCTGTTAAGTTGTAGGTCAAAACATCTGGAGGGCTGCAGTTTGGGGATGCCTGCAGTCCTTTACCCATTGACCTGCAGTAAGCTCAGCAGGTGAGCTTAAGGGACGCAGGTGGCTTGCTGATCAGAAGGTCGGGGTTCGAATCCCTGTGACGGGGTGAGCTCCCGTTGCTCGGTCCCAGCTCCTGCCAACCTAGCAGTTCAAAAGCACGTCAAAGTGCAAGTAGATAAATAGGGACCGCTACAGCGGGAAGGTAAACGGCGTTTCCGTGTGCTGCTCTGGTTTGCCAGAAGCGGCTTTGTCATGCTGGCTACATGACCTGGAAGCTATACGCCGGCTCCCTCGGCCAATAATGCGAGATGAGCGCGCAACCCCAGAGTCGGTAACGACTGAACCTAATGGCCAGGGGTCCCTTTACCTTTTACTTTAAGCTCAGCTCAACTCAACTCAGTGAGACCTACTTCCAACAGTGGCGTGGATGGGTCTGCAGTGCTGCCTAGGCTTCTCAAGGCCGTGTGTTGCTGCAGGTTACCAAGAGGGAGAGGTGGAGGGGCAAGGCAGCAGGGAGGTCAGCATGGTGCAACGTAGTGGCAGAACCATCTGATTGGAAACATGAGACCAAGCAAATGAAAATGTCTGGACTGTGGGCATTTCCATAATCCTACAAAGTCAAAATCAACCAAGGCAAGCTTCTCTGTGTATGATTTCTAGGCATCTGTTGCCAGGGCACATTTGGAAGCATAAGACCTAGATACAGAATCAAGAGAGGAAGTGTGTGTGTGTGTGTGTGTGTGTAATAGTTTGACACCCCAAGAGGGAAATAATTGGGAGATTATTTGCATAAAGATCCCCATCATTCTCTAAGTATTACAGAGAGAACTGAAGTGCCTATGATGAACTTTGGCATATATGCCTATGTGGCATATTTTACGTGCCTACAGTGTGGTACTGTCTTCTTCCTCTCAAAATTGATGTTACAGGCAGAGAAGTCTTGGATAAAGCAGGGTTGCAGCTGCAGAACATTTCCCACACCAGGCAGGATATGCAAAAGTATTTTGGGTGTAGGGAACGAGAGGGTGAGGTTTGCATATTCACTGCTGGCAAAACAAACCTCCTGCATCTTTTTCTTTCCTGTTGCTAAAATCTTTCAGGCTTGTTTTCTATACACCATGATTCAGGGCAACAGGAAAAGTCATTTGGTTTTTTTTAAAAAAAAGGAAAATAATGGTGAAAAGGTTGGTTATGACTTCCCTGAATAATCATTACTGAAGTTTGCCTGCTGCTTGTTTATAGTAAATATTTGTTGTACTTCTGGAAAATGTAGCATGATGTGCCATAGGAATTGGTCTCATTATTTCTTAGTTTGGAAAACCTAGGAAAAGTTCTTTTCAAAAAATAAAATTGTTTTCAGGTTTTCGACTTACTGTAATAGTGCAGAATTGCACTGTGCTGTTCTTTTCCATTCAACAAAAGAAAGGGTATCGAATCAGACACAGGCTAATGGCTTTCCATACTCTCATTTTCTTGCCAATACCTGTCAGCTCCAATAGTACAATGATAACATTGACATGAGTCAAGGGAACTGCTGGAGATTGGGAAAACAATAGGTTTCTTTCCACTTGTTGAACGTTTTCAACCTCTTTACAATTTGGAAATAGTAAGTCACAGCACCCTGTGGTGCATGAAGCTGTGTGTGCAGTGCTTATTCATTTGGGATAAAATAAAAAAATGGTTCAGGTGATGCCATTTGTAGTGGACCAGCTGCGTTGGTAGATCATCAATGCACACAGGACTCTTCTATGCAGCTTGAA
This sequence comes from Zootoca vivipara, assembly GCF_965207765.1. Taxonomy (NCBI): domain Eukaryota; kingdom Metazoa; phylum Chordata; class Lepidosauria; order Squamata; family Lacertidae; genus Zootoca; species Zootoca vivipara. The sequence continues at coordinate 30,142,750 of NC_142591.1, forward strand.
TCCTTGCTGCTCCATTCATTTATAAGTGTGTCACAATTTCATCCCCTGCTTCCCCCACCAAACTCAAGGCAGTGTACATGTCCTTTCTCCCATGCTACCCTTTCATTAGATTGAGAGTATGTAGTCCACTTGAAGGCATAAAAGAGGACTTCTAGTTAGCAACTTTTCCCAACAAGGCTTGAAAGTGAGCTTGGGCCTAGTCTGTCTTTCTTGGCCTGAAATTGGGCCCTTCTGCGTTCCATGATCCCCCACCTGGTGCACTTCCTGTTGTTCTGGCAAGGTGACATGCAAGGCATTTGGTTCACCACCCATGAGGGACCTGCCTGCACTTCTATAGTCCCTCATGCTACAAACAAGGAAAGTGGCTTTCCATAAAATCAACATGTGCTAATATTTATCTGTAGATGCAAATTTGGAAATAATTGCTGTAATGCAACAACAACAACAACAACAACAACAACAACAACAACAACAACAACAATACAATGCATGCCACTGTAGTAGGGGAGACTGTGATTGATTTTTTTATCTGTGTGCCTGCTCAGTCTGGTGTCCTAGTGTTGTTGATGGGTGACTTCAATGCTCCTGTTCTCCTTTCTTATTATTTTGGGTTTTTTTGCCTTGGACTGGAAAGCTTCAAATCAAGCTCTGCTTCTAAAGGATGACTGTCCTCTGATACCCCTTCAAATACGGACTGTCCTTTGAAAAGAAGGTTACGTGGGATGGGGCCATTCTCACAGCCACTGTTAGGATCCTGTACTTACAAGGCTTAGGTTGGGGAGCTGAAAGACTGGAAGAAGCAGCTTGGTCCTGACAGTTGGAATGAGGGTAAATGGAGCCAATGTAATATTGATGGCTTCTCCTCCCTGGCTTGGTATGAATAGGAGTTGCAGCAGGGGCTTTGCCCCAACTTCACTTGGTGTGCCCCCAGCTTTCAAAATTTGCCTGGCACATAGCGCATTTTGCAGCTACCTATTGCCCACTTTGCGACCAAGTGAAGATGCTTGTGCATCAGGATAGCGGCTGACTTCTCCACCATCTAGAGGTGCATGCCTGGGGATCCTTGGATCTTGACTGTTTTCACACTCTAGCCACCCATCCTGTAGAATTCTATCGGTTATATTTTATCTGCATAATCCAAATGAATTTCAGAAACCAAAAAGTTGTATTGAAAAAATGGCAACTAGGCATTTTGTTTTGGCGACTGCAACCCTGGTTTAAAGAGCCACTTGGCACCTAGCTTATATATCTAATGCAGTGTCCATCCCCTACTGAGGCTGACACACAGGTAAGCATATGTTGCATGCTGCTGTCCTTTTCAGTTGCCTTAATTCCTACTCCCCTTTTCACGTTACCTATCTTCTCTTGTTTCGGCTAGCAAGCTTTCTTTGGGGAAGGGGTTGGGGCAGTAAAAGGATGCCTACAAATGGGTAGGGGGGCCAGCAGAGGAGAGAGTAGCCGACAGTGCCTTTCAGTTGCTCATACTGTTGCAATGCAAAGATCCTTCCAAGTCATTGTTTGTTGTGCCGCTGTGAAAACTATTGTCCGCTGCATTGTTATATCACCTAGGAAATCTTCCAGAAACAAAGTTGATTCATGCATATCATGCTCAGAAGGCCTGATATTTGCCCTGAAGTTGCCCTTGCAAATTTCCCAGGTATATCACTCCTGAACGGATGATAGGCAGCTACAGAAATGGGTGGTGGTTGTATGGAAGGGGTGGGGAAGAGAGACTTAAGCTATTGAGAATTGAAAACCATTGTAATGTCTTTAACCTCTGCAGTATTAACACTGTAAATTGCTCCTGGATAAAAAAGTCTCTCTTTGTCAGGTTTTGTAAAACATATTGGACTTCAGTGCTCCCTCAACCATATGCTTCCCAAATGCTGAATTAAGTTGCACACCAGCCCCAGCAATGGAAGGCCTGAGGCAGAGAATTAGTTAGGTGTGAGAAACCGAGGGTATTTCCCCCACCCCTCCTCTTGCCTTGAAACCAATTTTCACTATTCATAGGCTGAAGAGAATTATCAGCCCGAAATGAAGTCACAATGAGCTCATTGTTGTTCAGCGAGTTTTTTATATAGAGTCCCAGATCTGATCTTGAAACTTTGTGTTTTAACTTCGCTCACATGATTGGTTCAGAGACCCTTAGGGGGAGGCTTCTCATCACGGTAGTTAGAATGTGCGGGTCAAATGGTTCCTTTAAAGGCTGAGACATCTCCGTTTTGTTTAGGTGTGTTGTTCTATTCTGCCCCCTTGCCCAAGCAGTGATAATGTTGGGGTGAGCTGTCAGCTCTGCAAAACCGCTTACATGAATGCAGCAGAGCTGATCACATTCTCGTGATCTCATTCTGCACGATGAGATCATTTACATGAGGTCAACAAGCTATCACGCCATGTAGGCCGTTCTCTAGAGTATCTAAACCATACAAACAGTGATGTAAGCTCAGTGCCAAGTATATATGTAATCACTCATTGTGTTTTGATGTGGCGAAGCTGTGGAATTTAGAATTTTTTTCCTTCCCCTCTCTTTTAATTCTCTTTTAAACTAACCGAAAGCCATCATCACAATTGCCCTTGAAAAGGGATTTGCTTTGTTCAGTTTCTGACTTTACATGCTGCAAAAACAAGATATCCAATTCGTTCTGGATTGTAAAGGCTGGCAGTGGCGAGAGTTGTTGGTTAATACTAATACTAATAATTTAAATTCTGTTATGCTTCCCCATCTTAAATAATTCAAAACATCACTAGGAAGGCCAATAGGGGGAAGGTAGCTAACACCTGTATGAGAAGCACCTAATAATATGCCTACTGCCTAAAAAGCTCTCCTATCTGTCCGCTGGGAGAATTGGGTCTGACTGGATGTCTACATAACAAGCATTCTCATGTATTTTATAATTAAAAAAGAAGTACGTGTGGTTAACCACCCAGTCTTCTGGCCCCCCTAGTAGGAATTTCTCTGAAGGCCTTTAAAGAAATCCTTTTCTCCCTTCTGCAAGTCCCATATGCTATTCTTGGTGGTTGCTTTTTCATGCAAGGCAGCTGGAGGATTCAGCACAATGGCACCCCCCCCACTGTCTTTCGTATTCTGCTGGAATCATTCTGCATGTACTGCTCGCACCATCCTTGCAGGTCAGGGATACTGGAACAGGGACTGGTGAATCTATCAGTTTCAGTTTCTCTCACACTTCTATTTTTTCTGTATCTTCTGCTCAGTTCTGCATCAGTTTTATCTTTTTATAAAAGTCCCCCTGAAAATACATGTGTGAATTTCTCCTAATATACGTATTTTTGTATGCAATTCTGCCCAATATACCCATTTTGAAAAAGCAATTTCCCTATATATAATATAGTCTCGTGTGTTATTTTCACTAAAATGTGCATTTTTACGCACATTTTGCCCCACAGTAATGCATTTTTCTATGCATTCTGTGGCTGGAGCAAAAATCCACAGAAATATGAATTTTATTGGATGGCTGTGTAATGTACATGCATTGTTTTGGAAAGTGTGAATTGGGTGAACTGAATCACATTTCTCACCCATTGCTATCTTGGAAACTGCTATCCCATGTGAAGAATTTGCTTGCATAAAGGTGAGCATGAGTATGCACACAGACACACAAGAGAGATGCAGGCTTATTTTTAAGAAATGAAGGCTTCTGGTGAACAATATCTGTTCAATAGCAATGTGAAGATATATGTTAAAGCATGAAATTACAACATCTACACTGATTAGCAATAGAGGAAACTCTGGTTCTGCTATTTATTGTGTTGTCCCCCCCCCCCAAAACACACACACACACCAATAGAATGAAGTGGGAAATATATAAAAAATTGTATGAATTGTTATTGGAGTGGGCCACAAAAGATGAACAAACTAAGGAAGTAATGATCAAATGGGCACAGGATTTGGGGAAGGTAATTTTAATTGATGACTGGGAAAAATTGTGGAATTGGGATATAAAATATATTTCAAATTACGATTTAAAATAAAATGTTTATAAGATGCAATATAGGTGGCACCTCACACCGTCAAGATTGGCGAAAATGTATAAAGGAAATAATAATTTGTGTTGGAGATGTAAGGAGGAGGTAGGTACTTACATACATGTCTGGTGGCATTGCAAAGGAATCAAAAATTTTTGGAATGAAATCTATAAAGAACTAAAAAAGATAGTCAAATATTCTTTCAAAAAAGATCCTGAAATATTCCTTTTGGGGATGTTAAAAGAAGCATAGCTGCCAAGTTATCCCTTTTTTAAAGGGATTTTCCCTTATGCTGAATAGGCTTCCTCGCAAGAAAAGGGAAAACTTGGCAGCTATGAAAAGAAGAGATCAAAGCAAGAGACAGATGTGTTCTGATGTATGCAACTGTAGTGGGGAGACTTCTGATAGCAAAGAATTGGAAAAGTGACAAAGTTCCGAGTAAAGAAGATTGGCTTACAAAGTTAATGGTATATCAAAAGTCGGCAATTAAAGTTGGGGTAGCAAAGGGGTTGAGTGAAGAAGAAGTAGGGAAGGATTGGATCTCCTTTAAACAATATTTAAAGAAACAGGTGGAAAAAGCTAATCTTGTAGCAGAAATATGAAGGGTACAAAATTAAGAAAGTAATAGGGAATTATAGGGGGAAAGGTATGCAATTAGCTAAGTAAATACAAGGCAGAATATAGGAGAGGCTGGAAGTCACTGGTGGTGGAGGGGGGTGGGGATAGGGATCTAATTTGGAAGAAGTATGTTCGAATTCATTTTGAGTAGATTTTTGGTTTATGGTTTATTGTTAATTTGTGTTCATATTTTATCATTAATTTGGGTTACTGTTAATTTGTGTTTATATTTTATATTTACTTTATATTATAGTTTATTGTTTATTGCTAATTTGTGTTTATTTGTGTTTACGTTAATTTGATTTAATGTTAATTTGTGTTTATATTTTATATTTTCTTTATATGTTGGTGTTTCTATTATTGTGTATGTTTTTAATTGATAAATAAACTCAATTTTAATTATTAAAAAAATATATTGTGGAAAACAGAAATGTAGAACTCCCCCCCACCCCCACCCCATTGAAAGCTAGGTAAGGGGACACAGGGCAAACAACAAGATGAATTTTAAACACCCACCCACTCAACACCTCTGAAGCATAGCAGCCTGACACTTAAAAACATAACTAATTATTATAATTTGCATACAGTATTAGTCTCTACAGCCCCAACCAATGTAGCCAATAGACAGGCATGATGGTGTTTTAGCAGCTTCAAACAGCTAAAGAGAGATTTCTATGCCATAGCAATAATGATAAAATGGAGGTAATAGTCTCAGATTGCTTGCGGGTCTATTTTGCACAATGTTTGAAATGGAATTAATACATTAGCCACAACCTGAAATGCTTTGCAACCTACTACCGTGTTTCCCCTTTTTTAAGACACCGTCTTATTCTTTTTTTCCTCAAAAAAACACACGGTGTCTTATTTTCAGGGGATGTCTTGTACCTTAAGGCCTCCTCGGAGGGGCCAGGCAGCTGGCTCGGGGTGCTGCTGGGCGCTCTGTGCGGCGCTGCAGCAGCAGCCGGTTCCAGGCACCAAGGCAGCAGGCCGCTGGCTCAGCGCTCCGCCCGGCGCTGCTGGGCGCTCCTCTCTGTAGCTGCCTGTTCTGGTGGTGGGGCGGCAGGCAAAAAAGAAAAAAAGAGGCCAGGTCGCTGCAGGGCATTCCGAGTGCTTGGCGCTGCGGAGCGCTCTGCTCTGCAGCTGCCGGTGGCGGGGCAGCAGGCAAAAAAAATAAAAATAAAGAGGCCAGGCCGCTGCGCTCCGCCCGACGCTGCAGGGCGTTCCGAGCGCTCGGCGTTGTGGAGCGCTCCGCTCTGCAGCTGCCTGTTTCGGTGGTGGGGCGGCAGGCAAGAAAGAAAAAAAAGAGGCCAGGCCGCTGCGCTCCGCCCAGGGCTGCAGGGCGTTACGAGCGCTCGGGGCTGCAGAGCGCTCCTCTCTGCAGCTGCCGGTTCCGGTGGTGGGGCGGCAGGAAAAAAAGGGGAAAAAGAGGTCAGGCTGCTTCAGGGTGTTCCGAGCGCTCGGCGCTGCGGAGCGCTCTGCTCTGCAGCTGCCGGTGGCACGGCGGCAGGCAAAAAAAATAAAAATAAAGAGGCCAGGCCGCTGCGCTCCGCCCGGCGCTGCAGGGCGTTACGAGCGCTCGGGGCTGCAGAGCGCTCCGCTCTGCAGCTGCCGGTTCCGGTGGCGGGGCGGCAGGCAAAAAAGGAAAAAAAGAGGTCAGGCTGTTGCAGGGCGTTCCAAGCGCTCGGCGCTGCGGAGCGCTCTGCTCTGCAGCTGCCGGTGGCGGGGCGGCAGGCAAAAAAGGAAAAAAAGAGGTCAGGCTGTTGCAGGGCGTTCCAAGCGCTCGGCGCTGTGGAGCGCTCTGCAGCTGCCGGTGGTGGGGCGGCAGGCAAAAAAGGAAAAAAAGAGGTCACGCTGTTGCAGGGCGTTCCAAGCGCTCGGCGCTGCGGAGCGCTCTGCTCTGCAGCTGCCGGTGGCGGGGCGGCAGGCAAAAAAAATAAAAATAAAGAGGCCAGGCCGCTGCGCTCCGCCCGGGGCTGCAGGGCGTTACGAGCGCTCGGGGCTGCAGAGCGCTCCGCTCTGCAGCTGCCGGTTCCGGTGGCGGGGCGGCAGGCAAAAAAGGAAAAAAGAGGTCATGCTGTTGCAGGGCGTTCCAAGCGCTCGGCGCTGCGGAGCGCTCTGCTCTGCAGCTGCCGGTGGCGGGGCGGCAGGCAAAAAAGGAAAAAAAGAGGTCAGGCTGTTGCAGGGCGTTCCAAGCGCTCGGCGCTGCGGAGCGCTCTGCTCTGCAGCTGCCGGTGGCGAGGCGGCAGGCAAAAAAATTTAAAGAGGCCAGGCCGCTGTGCTCCGCCCGATGCTGCAGGGCGTTCCAAGCGCTCGGCGCTGTGGAGCGCTTCGCTCTGTAGCTGCTGGTTCCAGGCAAAAAAGAAAAAAAGAGGCCAGGCCGCTGCGCTCCGCCCAGCGCTGCGGAGCGCTCCCCTCTGCAGCCGTCGGTTCCGGTGGCGGGGCGGCAGGCCGCCTCAGGCAGGCAAAAAAAAGAGAGGCCAGGCTGCTGGCTCGGGCGCTCCGTGCGCTCGCTGCTGCAGCAGCAGCCGGTTCCAGGCCCCTCTGGCTGCCTGGGTCCCGCTGGCTGGCTGGAGCGCTCGGCGGTCTCGTTCTACACGGCATGCCTTATTTTCGGGGGGTGCCTTATATTTCACTAAAGCTAAAAAATGCTGCCATGGCTTACTTTTTGACTACGTATTTAAAAAGGGGAAACACGGTAACACAATATCTCATTGATGTTCTCCTTTCCCCCGGATAGCATTCAGGCAGCAATCCTATGTATGCTTTCCTGAGACTACCCCTCCCCACCCTCTGACTATACATAAGGGTCTGGAGACTTCTGTTTCAGTGTACAGTGGAACCTCGGTTTATGAACACCTCGGTTTATGAATTTTTGGTTTACGAACGCTGTGGACCCATCTGGAACGGATTAATTCATTTTCCATTACTTTCAATGGGAAAGTTCACTTCAGTTTATGAACGCTTCAGTTTATGAACAGACTTCCGGAACCAATTACACCCATGCTTCGGGTTAAGTACGCTTCAGGTTGAGTACTCCGCGGACCTGTCTGGAACGGATTAATCCACTTTCCAATACTTTCAGTGGGAAAGTTCGCTTCAGTTTATGAACAGACTTCCGGAACCAATTGTGTTCATAAACCGAGGTACCACTGTATCTGAAGAAGTGTGCATGCGCACGAAAGCTCATACCAATGACAAACTTAGTTGGTTTCTAAGGTGCTACTGGAAGAATGTTTTTGTTTTTGTTCCTGATAGTATTGAACTTAGTAGCCCTAGTTCAGGATTGCACAGTTTTAAATAGATTATGTTCTAAGAAACCTTGTGCTTGTGGACTCTGCACTGCAGAATACCCAAGATCTCAAGGCAACAATTTGTTGAGATAAATTCCTTAAAAAGTACATCATATATTGCTTTTTTAAAAAAAACAACAAAAATATCAGCTGTTATAGCTGTGAAATGCAACTTGCCTCAGAACTGTTTCACATGTTGCACAGAAGCTGTAAAGAGAGAGAGAGAGAGAAGAAAAACAAACAAACACAAATTTCCTCACTTTTACTGCAATGTTATGTGTGGTACTCACAGATTTCTTTTTTAAATTTTTTTTAAAATCTTTATTTAAATTTAAAAATTAAACACATACAAATCAAACGAACAAATCAAAAATATATCAAATATATTATACAAAAAACAAAATCTTACAATTAAATACAATGTGAGGTGAACTGGCTGCAACATCTGTCACCCCATTGATCGCCAGGGTTGATTCAGCTGATCTGGCTGGCTAGGCGGGTGTCCCCTTCTCCCTCACCGCGTTCCTCCCAACGCTATACACTCGGTGGAAGAGGACGACCATCCCAGATAGAAGGAGTATACCGTTCTTTGGTCAAGGGTATACGATAGCTGCGCTCCCCTGCTAGAACCTCCAAACAAGCTCAGGGACCCCCCAGATTTCAACCTGCACTGCTATCTTTGTGCTTCGGAAGTCAACTGGGAAGGTAGTAAGGGGAAATCGAGTGTTGCTTGCTTCCCATGTTAAGGCAGAAGCAGAGCAAGAAGGGAGCATGAGTTCATCGTCATGACCTCTGTAGAGTCGCACACTGGGGGAAACACACGTGAACAACTCCCTAATGAGGGCATAGTGGATCCCCTGTTCCTTCAGCAAAGGGTTTAACATGACATTTGTCATGGTGAGAGAAAGGTAGTGATTCTCCCTCTACACTTTGCTGCCACGAAGATGGGAATGTTTCAGAGTGTATTTTTGTTCCAGCATTTCCCCCCTCCTTCTGGTTTTAAGTATTTATGGTGCTGATTTAAGCGATGGAATATTAGTTACTCAAACCACCACTGCTAAGGAAACAACGTCAAATTTCTTTGGGTTCCCCCCCCTGTTCACATTTACACTGCTGTGGGCCACATTGCTGGTTTTAAAACTGATTCCTCGTAGTGTTTAACTCCTCTTGTTTTGAAGAGCATCTGAAGAGCTGTTTGAAGAAAGTCAACTGAAACGGTGTTAACAAACAAACACCAAACAAAACCCTAATTAAGTCTTCTAGAAATTTTCACATGGCTTTCAAGTTATAGTTGGTGGTTCTCAAATTGCTCCATGAAATAGATGGGCCATCTGGCCACTTAGAGAGCCCCTGCTAACCTCTCTTGGTGGGCTGTAGATATCTGCTTGTGAGAGCCACTGTGTGGTGTTAAGGATTTGCATGTGTGGAGATGTGATGTCACCTGCTTAAGAGGTTAGGGGACAGGCTCTGTTATAGTGGCTTGACGGCCAAGATCTGTACCTGTGATGGTTTTCTACTGCTGTAGTAAATAGGAAGTGGGGAAAGAAGTCCTGGGTGACAAAAGAGGTATTGAGCAGCACAGGGTTTTGACTTGACAGTCCCTCACTGGACTACTCGCATTGATCCTGCTAGTCCATTTGGGCTAGCAAAGATTAATGTGGGACTTGTCCCTTGCGCAGGTCAAGTCTCCATCTGAATGCAAGTACAAAATTGCTTGGGCCAGCCTTTTGAAATCTCACTGGTTGCTTTCAAAGAGAGAGAAATAAACCGCACTACAGTATTCTTTAATGTTGTTTCAGTTTTATCTAGCTGTTTTTACTTTGAGGTTCTTGTGTAAAAACCAAACAGAGATTACATGCTCAGGGTAGAATTCAGCGTCACGCTATTACAAACGTTCTGTCCGTGCAAGAATTTGCCGGACAGAATTATTGCCCCTCTGCTACCCCTGCACACTGTCCTGGGGGTTATATCTACCCCCGAGTCAGATTGGGGGAGCTCGCTGGGGAAGTCCTTGTGCAGGACTTCTGCTGATGGGGCATCTTAGGTGAATCCTGCCCACAACATTTTAGTATTCAGATGTCAATACTTCCCCCCCCCTTCCTGTTCCTGAAACATTGTAGGAGAGACATGCTAGCCAACTACCCAGCAGAAGAATGGAGTGTTATCCGGAATAGCTGCATTAATATTTATGTCTGTTTTATTAGAGATCCCCCCCCCCCCCGAGAGAACCTTAAGATTGCATTCCACAATATGACATTAATTACTGTTTTGCAAGGGCAAAAATGGGAAGGTAGAGTTTTCAGGGCTAAGTTAGACTCCAGTTTGGAGAACCCTTGTTCTCTGAATAAATTTCTCTGCATTCAGGACTCCCTTCTGTTCAGTGATTCATTTGTTCACTTGACCTCACGCAAACCTAGCTGTGTTTTATTAATTGCGCAAACTACAAATCCTCTATAACCAAATCAGCATAGGAAAACTGAGGACTATGATGATCTCAAATGTGTATGGCATTAAAGGGTCAATTAACAACAGAGGAGCAATTGGGTTCTCTTGTGTCTTGCAGTGTAAGAACTCTCATATGACAGAGTGTTCTCCTTGGCTGCTGCAGTTGCACTTACTCAATGCCTCATTCTGTTTCAGCATTTAACCAGCTGTAAAGACATTTATTGAATTATTTGTTCCTTGGCCATGAGTAAATCATTGCTTGTGTGACCCTACAATATAAGGCATTTGAATTATTTATTTTTTTAGAGTAATGGTCAGGCACATGCCACTGATAAACCTCATGAATTTGGAGAATACCCAGAGATTTTCACATATCATATATATCAACAAATATTTCAGCATTTTGCACTGTGAAAGAGCAGATGCCTTCCTCAAGCTGTCAGAGCTGCTTGCGAGGTGGCCTAACCTCTCATAAACCTTGACGTGGGGCTTAAGCTTTTTTTTTTTTAGTCAACAACAATCTGAGCCTCCTTCTAGGAATTTGGTCTTGTGAGTGACCTTTGGATTCAGCCAAGCAATTGCTTGAACATGTATTGAATGCTTTACTCAATCATAACCAGGTCTGATTTTTCCCTCTCTGAGTTCAAAATTTTTCCATGACCTACGGAATTTTCTGTGGCTGTTGTGGTTCACAAATACACATTCCCTGCCCTTTTCCAGTTAAGAGCATAACCTGGAAAATTATTGAAAACGTTGTACCATTTGTTTCTTTTAAAAATGGGTTACTCCTGGTTTGTAATAAAAGACCGCTGGCCACAAATTTGTCTTCTGTCCATACGTCATTTCCACTTTTCTTTGCATACAACCAGGTTAAACATACGCACCTACTTCTGTTTCTAATACAGTGGTACCTCGGTTTATGAACACAATTGGTTCCGGAAGTCTGTTCATAAACTGAAGCGTTCATAAACTGAAGCGAACTTTCCCATTGAAAGTAATGGAAAGTGGATTAATCTGTTCCAGACAGTCCACAGAGTTCTTAAACTGAAGCGTTCATAAACTGAAGCGAACTTTCCCATTGAAAGTAATGGAAAGTGTATTAATCCGTTCCAGGCGGGTCCGCGGAGTACTTAAACTGAAGCATTCATAAACTGAAGCATGGGTGTAATTGGTTCCGGAAGTCTGTTCATAAACTGAAGTGTTCATAAACTGAAGCGAACTTTCTCATTGAAAGTAATGGAAAATGAATTAATTCGTTCCAGATGGGTCCACAGCGTTCATAAACCGAAAATTCATAAACCGAGGTGTTCATAAACCGAGGTTCCACTGTATTGTCCTATGTGTGCAAGTTCAGAAATACGCATTATATGTAGCTGCTTGCTTCTATGCGGCAGGTTTATTTTCCTTTCCTTACACAATGCAGCCTCTGTGGTTGTCATTTGAAGTGGAAAATGACAAGCCCACCTCCAGGAGTAGGCTACCTGTATCTTTTTTCTAGAAGGGGTAATGCATTTGTGGGGAGGGAAGCTATAGTAATATGGTGCATCTCCCCACCCCCACCCCTGCCAGCATACTGGCCTTCAACTCAGATTTCAGCCTCGTTGATTGCATTTTGTAATAAAACTTGTCAAAAGTCTCTCACAAAGAACTCAGGTTCAGCTTCTGGTATTTGTTCATATACATATGATGTTGTGCTTTTGACCTGAAAGGAAGACTTAGTGGTGCCATAAACTGAATTTGTTTAAGCCTGTTCTTCAGAAGACGGTTCAGTTAAATAGCTATTTCTATTTAATAGCCTATCAACAGGGAGAGAGTGAGCGGGTGCCATTTACCCAGATGCTGATTACTGCGGTTGGACAGCTTTGTTGCAATTTGCTAACCTTGTTTACCAAACGAAAATTGACCTCCTAAACCTCATTGACTTAGTTGCGTGCCATTTTTAAACATTTTATATTAAAAAAAAATATTGGCACAGTATTGTCAGGCTCACGGGCAGAGGATTTGTCTCAGCGCTTTCCTAGTTTAGAATTAATTGAAGATGCCCCAAATTTGAAACAGCCTCATAGCATTTAATAATGGCAGTACAAAACAGAATGCTCAGTGTTGCAATGGTACCATGAAGTTCAGCCCTTGGTTTATTTGGAACCAGAAGACAAAGGGCAATTGGGGATATAGTCAGCAGTTAGCTACAGGTAAATGGGTCTGTAATATGTATAAACATGCCTGCATGTTCTGGCCTGCTAATGTGGCTAGACTAGTGTGTAACAGAAACCCTGTTTTCCTCACTCTGTTTTACAACTTCCACGAAACCACCACATTGGCAGCATATTTTAAGGGCATTTGTTTGAACACATGAAGATAAGACACATGCAACCAGAACAGTATTTCAAAGCAGTTCTAAAGCATTGCTTACTTAGAGCGCATATTTTAGGTGTTTGGTTGAGATCTGCCACTAAACGAAATGCATGTTGCAATAGTATGATATTGTCTCATAAAGTACCCAATTCCATTGCCTGTTTCTGGGAAGCTAATCTGGGGCATTACAAATGACTGTAATGCTATGAGCCAATAGAATAGTATGTTCAGTTTTCTCTGCTCACATCTTCCTGAAAGAATTAACAAGATGACAAAAACAACTGTTGAAGTCTCTCTCTCTCTCTCTCTCTCTCTCTCTCTCCAGTACAGTTAATAGCTGAATTGCTTATTCTCCTTTTAGGTCTGAAGCTCATGTGTGACTATATATGTCTTCCAAGGTCTTTTGCCTTGTGAGAACATTTACTTGCCGTCCTCTTTGAGATTCTGCCTAGAAGATATACTTTGGCCTTTCTTTTCTTTTCTCCTGAGCATCTCTCAACCACTTGGGGCACAAGGAAAAGCAGGATAGAAGCGATTAAATAAACAACAACAACAACAACAACAACAACAACAACAACAACAACAACAACAACAACAACATTCTTCTGGCCTTCAAGTGTCCCTTTCTGCCTTGTGTTCTCCTCGCCCTGGATTTTTCATAAACTCTGCTAAATCCATTTTATTGATCTGCTATTCTCTGCGCCTGCCTGGCAGCATTAAGCATCCTTTCTTTGCTGCCATTGGATTTGAAAGTTGATAGAGCACAGTGAGAAAAGGGTGCGTGCCCTGATTCACTACAGTAAAGAATTCTCTTCCTGGCCCAAGACGAACTGTTATTTCCTTGTTTCCCAGCTGCACTAATGAGGACCAACCTTACAGGGTTGTCGTGTTGCTTACTGAGATAATGTATGTGAAAGTTATCTGGATGCAATAAAGAGCTATGTAAGTGCAGGGTATTATTGTATTTACTCTATTTGTCAGTGATCACTGGTGATGTTTGTTCTTCACTAACAGTATTTATGATTTCTTCATTCACATGGGCTTCCCACCCACATTAGCCTGCACTATCCTATCCCATAGGGCTGATTTTAGCCTTGTTTTGTTTATTGTGCTGTGAATACAAACCAACTTGCTGTTAGTTACTTTAGTTGCAAGCTAGCTGCTTCCTGTTTTGCTTCCTGACTTGGTTTCTTCCCTTTGATGTCTTTGGTTTGATTCCTTGCCATTTGATTCCACACAATTCTGTACATTAAGTTCCATTCATTCCAGACCTCGTTCCTTAATTCTCCTGACTCGCCTCCTCTTTCCCTTCTTCATGCTTCAGCTGCACCTGAGTTGCAGTGGCATCAAACAGCTTTGTCTCTTGATGACAAGTGGAGGGAGAAATGGTCTTGCACTATCTCAATCCCCCCCCTTTATAGGAATAAATGAAAACACTCTGGAGGAGGAGAGCCTGGGAGGGGAAGGGGACAGTCTAGACTTCCAAACAGTTTCCCTTTCCTGACACAGTCAGATCATATTTCCTTCCTAAGGAACACGGCTGTTTGTTTTCAATCCCAGTCTTCCAGAAAACGCTTGAATCAAAATCTGACTGTAAAGAACGACTCGAGAGTGGATGTGCTGAAGTTTGCCTCCTCTTCCTTGGTCTTCATTAACCAGAGAGGTCTGCTTGGCTGGAGGAGAGAAGAACAGGATGCCAACAGCAGCCCAAGCTTCAAAAGGCAGAAGCCAAACAAAGGTGTTCATCATACTTCAAATAGAGAGATCATGCTTTTTTTATCCGGGTGTACCTTTAGTGAATCACTCATCCTCTGAGGTAAATAGAATCCACGTAATGAATGACACTGTAAAAGGTAAAGTTAAAGGACCCCGGACAGTTAAGTCCAGTCGCAGACGATTCTGGGGTTGCGGTGCTCACCTCGCTTTACAGGCCGAGGGAGTTATCTGTCGAGACCCCTTAACCACCCCCCAAGGAGGAATAAAAACACTAAGACACAGGCTACAATATAAGGTTAATGTTATTGGCCAAATTTAGGCCACAACTTTATTGGTTACAGAATGTGAGCAATATTGGCTTAGGCATTGAGTAGACCAGGCTATATCTGACTCCTGCCCGCTGTGCAGGAAGTCTGGTAGGGTAAACCACCAGTAGGGGGAGCCCCGTCGATGCAAACCAACTCGCGCTCCCCCTTGGGTTCCCGAAAGGGTCATGGTATGGCCCTAGCCCCGCCCCGGGCTTCGGACAAGATCCATACCCCCGGATTCCTTTAACGGAATACACCTAAGCATGGAGGGGCAGGCGATGGCCAGGCCTCCCCTCCCCCATCAGAAGGTCACCCAATACCTAACCGCAAAACCTTACAAAACCTGATTGCTAGTGGTACCTATTTATCTCCTTGAACTTTGATGTGCTTTTGAACTGCTAGGTTGGCAGGAGCTAGGACCGAGCAACGAGAGCTCACATCATCACAGGGATTTGAACCACCAACCTTCTGATCAGCAAGCCCAAGAGGCTCAGTGGTTTAGACCACAGCGCCACCTGCGTCTCAATGACATTGTAGGCCTAGATTATAATTGCCGTGGTAGGTGGAAAGAAACTATTGAACATCATATTGCAAGGTGAGCAGAAGGCAGCCAAAGGCTCTGTTGCTGAAGATGTCTCCTGGGCATCAGGCATTGGTGCCAGATCCAGGGAAACTATCAGGCTGTGAGCCCAGTTCCCCAGGAAAGGACATCCCCATCAAAAGCAGGCTTCACACCTAATTCCAGCTCAGCAGAACACCCAAGCAACAACATTTTCATTTTATATGGAACAAGTTTCACATTTGTTTGCCCACATCCATTCCATCTGTGATGTGAGACACCGGCTCACAGCTTCCACCACCTCATTAGAATCTGGTGGAAAAGGGAGAAAGAATTCACAGAGTTGTCACAACCCAAATCTCTGAATGCAGTCGGCAGTTTTGTGTAGATCATTGATGGACCATTAGATGTTGTTGCATGTCATCTTTCATTGGCGCTCTCCAGCATGCCTCATGATCAGGAGTGATAGGAATTGTAGTCCAGCAACATCTGGAGGGCCACAAGGCTCCCCAGCCCTGATGAAGATGTTAAATAGCAGGGCAGGTGAGAGGGAACCCAAAAGCCACATTTTGGAGCAGCAAATTTCATTGCCTCGCATCCTGGGATTTGATCTCAAGGAATCAACACCTACCACAGATTGTTTACTAGGGCTACCGAGGCTGGTTTGGTCCTGAAACCATGGTAGGATACAAAGCATTTAGAAAATTTAAATGATAAATATTTGTGGGGGTGGGGATGTTGTGGTGATGGCTTTGGTATATTTGCATTGCATTGTGATGTAATATGGAATAAAATCTAAAAAAAAATCTAAAAA
Source organism: Zootoca vivipara (assembly GCF_965207765.1). Lineage (NCBI taxonomy): Eukaryota > Metazoa > Chordata > Lepidosauria > Squamata > Lacertidae > Zootoca > Zootoca vivipara. Next base: position 30,158,842 of record NC_142591.1, read on the forward strand.
GGGAAAATAAATAAATAATTTAGAGAATTGTAGAAAATATGGTCTAAATCAGGGAATTTGCATTGTCCATGAAGTGCAGCACTGTTAAATAGTAATGGCTGCACTATTCTCTTGAAAGATCAGTTCAGGTGAATCATCTTGGGCAAAATTAGAATCCCAATTTTGCTATGGAACTTAACAGTTTCCACCACCACCTTTTATATTTCTTTGTTGACACAGAATCCTCATATCCTGTACTAATGCAGAGTTTTTGTCACAGCAGGGTCTTTTGAGGACATAGTACTTCACCAGGAATTAAGTGTAATAGCTTCCCAGTAACAATCAACAAATACAATTTATTGCTGGAGAAGGGAGCCAGCATTTGCTCTTTGAACTTCTGTCAGGGTTTGCAAGGGAAGTTTGCAAGGGTCTGGATTTAGTGTAACTTCCCTGTCTGAAGATCAGTACAACTTAATGTTCATCTGAGGTCAGCGTGAGAAAATAGAGCTACATTGCTTAAGCCTCAGCATTGCAACAGTAGTAAGAAGCAACTCATTTGCCCTAGAATGCTTGTTAAATATTATTCTTGGAAGGTTTTGTTTTTTGTTTTTTACTAAGGGTGCAAAACAGTGCATTTAAGTGACTTTCAAACAGATAAGCAAACTTTCCTCAGGGACTTAAAAGATTAAAACAACATTGGACAAGCCTAGAGCCTGAAAACCAATGAGTTATCTGTGGGCCTTCCTTAAAACTCAAGACTAGTCTTCATGAAATCCTAACCTGAGGCCTATTCCTTTCTATCTAATATTATTGGTTGGTCTAGAATCTAGATGCAGCAGGGTGGAGAATTGGCATCTTGAAGAAAGGGCAAGGAGATGTGTGAAAAGCAGTGGAGCACCTCCTAATCCTGGCCATTGAATGCACTGCCTGCTTACACCCTCTTGTGTCTGAAACTGCAAGTTTAAGCATCAGAAAGTCAACCCCATTGAGCTTTTGTGAATTTGAACAAACAGGATATGTTCTATCACCATTTTGGTCAGTTGTAATTTTGGCATTCTTCTATGACTGTTACACTTTCTCTTTGGGGAAACTGGATTATTATTTGGGGCTTCTACATCTCTCATGATTTTTGTAAGTTTTAATATAATCTTAAATGAGTGTTTTAATAATCCGTTCTAGCTTGTTTAATAGCATCTGAAAGGAGTATTTTAATAATCTATTCCTATCTGTCCCAGCTTGTTTAATAGCATCTGAAAGGAGTATTTTTATAATCTGTTATGATCTGTCCCAACTTGCTTAACATAATATATTAACATAATATATTATATTATTATATGTCCTAGCCTCTCCAGCCTGATGTCCTCCACGTGTTTTGGGCTGTAAACTGGTGATCTTTGACCAATCGGCCACACTCCCTGGATCTGATGCACATTGTAGTCCAAAGATATAGAGGGCACCAGATTGGGGAAGGCTGATCTGTCCCATAGATTTCGGAATAGACAGGGCTGTAAACAGCTGAGAGTCAAGTGTTATCACTGGAGCTGTGTGTGATGATTCTGCAGAAGTGCAGCAACAGAACAACATGAAAACAATAGAGCGAGAAGGAGAGAGAAAGTAAATTATATTGGATGAAAAGGTCAGTTTCCTGATAATTTCTGTGTTTTTATTCTGAAGTCAGCTTTTTAATTTTGATTTGATTTGATATTTGTATTCTGCTTTTTCAACAACAAATGTTGCACTCAAAGCTTCTCACAGTAATCACAATGGCATTTAAAAAGCACCAAACATTGAATTTGTTGCATACAAACAACAGCAACAAATTCACCAAAGTAAATTGGTTGCTTTATTTATATGCTGTTGTATTCTGCCTGCTCAGTATACATACTTTTACACTATGTACAAGCAATACTTTTTTAAAACAAAAAGCTAAACCATTAATATTGTTTTCTTTATAATCATCCTCTTTTTAAAAAGGGAGCTCTACATTATCTGTGGTTGTGATTTTAAGACCACCTCCCCTTCCCCATTGTACCCACTAGTGAGAAACTGCTTCCCATCATTTTGCTCCTTCCTGTGTACTGACATTTAAGGTCAAGTATTTATAGACTTGCGTCTGTTTGTGTGGGCACATATCTCCCTTTTGCCTCCTTATGTCAGGTGTGCATTAAAGCAGCACACACTGCTTGCAGCCAGCCCACATCCTTTACCCAAAGAGCTTGTGGAGCAGGTGCAGCAACACCAGCCAGGGGAAACCCTCAGATTGTACGCCGTTGGAGCAGGTGCATGAGGGTTCCTCGTTTTGTCACATGACGACCTTACTGCAGTGCATCAGCTACTGTACTGATGTTTGTTACATTTTCTCTTATTGAGTCAAGATCCCCACTTGACCTTATAATGAGTGCAGTGTTGCGCTCACACACTCTGTAGGTCGTTCTGTAACCATTTCTCTCATTTTGGGTGATGTGGGGGCAAGAGGAAGCAACTGAAAGGAGGGTACAATAATTCGGAGCGTTTTCACCATAATTAAGGGTGCCCTGGTGTAATTACACCGAAATAACTAAATCATCTTGTGTGTTTTATAGTGGGAAGGCAAAGTGGCAGGGGGAAATGGTTATTTATTCTGAGGTCATCACCTGCCTGTGCTGTTTTGTGTTGCTAGGGATCTTTGAGGAGTTTGATCTTTGTGGATCCTGATGCAGGCAGACCTGAGCCTTACAACTTGGCCTCATATATACACAAGTATCCA